>NW_028318044.1:300000-380000 GCF_062004578.1 Staurois parvus | reverse complement strand
AGAGTCTTATACCATATTATACGTTATACTTTATTGTACATTATACTTTGTTATAGTTATATTTTATTATAACTTATTATACGTTATTATAGTTATACTTTATTATACTCTTATACCTTATTATACTTAATTCTTTATTATACTCCTATACTTAATTATACTCTTATGCTTTGTTATACTTTTATACTTTATAATACTGTTATACTTTATTACTGTTAAACTTCATTTTACCTTACTATACCCTTATACCTTATTATACTTTATTTTAGTTATACTTGATTATATTCTTATACTGTTATATGTTATTATACTCTTATCCTTTATTATAGTTATACTTTATTATACCCTTATACTTTATTATACTTTATTTTAGTTATACTTTATTATACCCTTATACTTTATTATACTTTATTTTAGTTATACTTTATTATACCCTTATACTTTATTATACTTTATTATATTCCTATACCTTGTTATACTTTTATACCTTATTATACTTTACCATACTTATACTATTATTATTATTATACAGTATTTATAAAGCGCCAATAGTTCGCTCAGCGCTGTACATTACAAAGGGGGACAGAACATGTGACAGAACAATACCAATACAATGCAAAACATGAGGGGATCGAGGGCCCTGCTCTTTCGAGCTTACAATCTAGGAGGGAGGGGATGGTGGTACAGGAGGAGATAGCTGTGGGGGATGGAGTGGTAGAAAGAGTGGAGGAGGTCGGCAATTAGCAGGGGGTGGGGTAGGCTTCCCTGAATAGATGGGTTTTCAGGGTGCGCCTAAAGGAGAGGAGAGTAGGTGATAATCTGATGGGTTGGGGCAGGGAGTTCCAGAGGATGGGTGACACCCTGGAGAAGTCCTGGAGACGGGCATGGGAGGAGGAGACCAGGGAACTAGAGAGAAGGAGGTCTTGTGAGGAGCGGAGTGTGTGTGCTGGGCGGTACTTGGATATTAGGTCAGTGATGTAGTTTGGGGCAGTATGGTGGACGGCTTTGTACGTCAGTGTTAGGATTTTGAATTTGATCCGTTGTGCAATCGGAAGCCAGTGGAGGGATTGGCAGAGGGGGGTGGCGGAGATGGAGCGGTTGGAAAGGTGAATGAGTCTGGAAGCCGTATTCAGGATGGACTGAAGAGGGGATAGCCAGCAGTGAGGCAGGCCAGTGAGGAGGGAGTTGCAGTAGTCGAGTCGTGATATGATGAGGGAGTGGATGAGCTGTTTAGTGGTTTCTGGGGTTAGGAACGTGCAGATTTTGGCGATGTTGCGGAGGTGGAGTCTGCATGAGTTAGTTAAGGATTGGACTTGGGGCTGGAAGGATAGGTTGGGGTCCAGAATGACACCCAGTACTCTGGCCTGCGGGGCGGGTTTGATGGTGGCGTTGTTGGATGTGATGGAGAAGTCAGTGGGGGGTGGTGTCCGGGCTGGGGGGAAGACAAGAAACTATATGATACTCTTATACCTTTATACTTTATTATACTCTTATACCTTAATATACTTCTTTATAGTTATACGTTATTATAGTTATACTTTATTATACCATTATACCTTTTTATACTGTTGATTATCAATTCTTCTCACCTTATTTCTTCACTACTGTTTCCTTCTCCACATTCTATCGCTCTCATATTAGGAGGAGCTCACTATATTGACATACACTATATTGCCAAAATTATCGGGATGCCATCTGACGCTTTGCATTGCACTTGGTGATGTAAGGCTTGGATGCAGCTGCTCAGCCATAGAAACCCATTCCATGATGCTCTCTACGCACTGTTGTTGTGCTCATCTGAAGGCCACATGAAGTTTGGAGGTCTTTAGCTATTGGCTCTGCAGACGGTTGGTGACTTCTGCGCACTGTGCGCTTCAGCATAACTTTGTTATAATTAGAGATGAGCGAATTATTCAAAAATTAGATTCCGCTGATTCGCCGAATTTGCGGGAGAAATTCGATTCGATGCGAATTTATTCACCGCGAATTTAACTTATTTAAAGGGTTTCTAGGCTTCAGAGAGCCTTTATATTAGTGCAGAACACTGTACCTTTAATTTAAATGCCCTTGGAGTCTGCTGGGGAAGAGAAATAATACTGTCAGTCAGTATGACATGCAGATGAGTGCCGTCGATCTTAGAATCACCGCACACTTCACTCATTTGGGCAGTCACGGGGCACGACGAAGAAGAAGAAGAAGAAGAAGAAGAAGAAGAAGAAGAATGAAAAGAAGAATGAAAAGAAGAAGAAGAAGAATGAAAAGAAGAAGAAGAATGAAAAGAAGAAGAAGAAGAATGAAAAGAAGAATGAGAAGAAGAATGAAAAGAAGAATGAAAAGAAGAATGAAAAGAAGAATTAAAAGAAGAATGTGAAGAATGAAAAGAAGAATGAAAAGAAGAAGAAGAAGAATGAAAAGAAGAATGAAAAGAAGAAGAATGAAAAGAAGAAGAAGAAGAAGAATGAAAAGAAGAATGAAAAGAAGAAGAAGAAGAATGAAAAGAAGAAGAAGAAGAATGAAAAGAAGAATGAAAAGAAGAATGAAAAGAAGAAGAAGAAGAATGAAAAGAAGAGGAAGAAGAATGAAAAGAAGAAGAAGAAGAATGAAAAGAAGAATGTACCTTTAATTTAAATGCCCTTGGAGTCTGCTGGGGAAGAGAAATAATACTGTCAGTCAGTATGACATGCAGATGAGTGCCGTCGATCTTAGAATCACCGCACACTTCACTCATTTGGGCAGTCACGGGGCACGACGAAGAAGAAGAAGAAGAAGAATGAAAAGAAGAATGAAAAGAAGAAGAAGAAGAATGAAAAGAAGAAGAAGAAGAATGAAAAGAAGAATGAGAAGAAGAATGAAAAGAAGAATTAAAAGAAGAATGAAAAGAAGAATTAAAAGAAGAATGTGAAGAATGAAAAGAAGAAGAAGAAGAATGAAAAGAAGAAGAATGAAAATAAGAATGAAAAGAAGAAGAAGAAGAATGAAAAGAAGAATGAAAAGAAGAAGAAGAAGAATGAAAAGAAGAAGAAGAAGAATGAAAAGAAGAAGAATGAAAAGAAGAATGAAAAGAATAAGAAGAAGAATGAAAAGAAGAATGAAAAGAAGAAGAAGAAGAATGAAAAGAAGAATGAGAAGAAGAATGAAAAGAAGAATGAAAAGAAGAATGAGAAGAATGAAAAGAAGAATGAAAAGAAGAAGAAGAATGAAAAGAAGAAGAATGAAAAGAAGAATGAAAAGAAGAAGAATGAAAAGAAGAAGAAGAAGAATGAAAAGAAGAATGAAAAGAATAAGAAGAAGAATGAAAAGAAGAAGAAGAAGAATGAAAAGAAGAATGAAAAGAAGAGAAAGAATGAAAAGAAGAAGAAGAATGAAAAGAAGAAGAAGAAGAATGAAAAGAAGAATGAGAAGAAGAATGAAAAGAAGAATGAGAAGAATGAAAAGAAGAATGAAAAGAAGAAGAAGAAGAATGAAAAAAAAGAAGAAGAAGAATGAAAAGAAGAATGAAAAGAAGAAGAAGAAGAATGAAAAGAAGAAGAAGAATGAAAAGAAGAAGAAGAATGAAAAGAAGAAGAAGAAGAAGAAGAATGAAAAGAAGAATGAAAAGAAGAAGAAGAAGAATGAAAAGAAGAAGAAGAAGAATGAAAAGAAGAAGAATGAAAAGAAGAAGAAGAATGAAAAGAAGAAGAAGAAGAAGAAGAAGAAGAAGAAGAATGAAAAGAAGAAGAAGAAGAATGAAAAGAAGAATGAAAAGAAGAAGAAGAATGAAAAGAAGAAGAAGAAGAATGAAAAGAAGAATGAAAAGAAGAAGAAGAAGAATGAAAAGAAGAAGAATGAAAAGAAGAAGAAGAATGAAAAGAAGAATGAGAAGAAGAATGAAAAGAAGAATGAAAAGAAGAATGAGAAGAATGAAAAGAAGAATGAGAAGAAGAAGAAGAATGAAAAGAAGAAGAAGAAGAATGAAAAGAAGAATGAGAAGAATGAAAAGAAGAATGAAAAGAAGAAGAAGAAGAATGAAAAGAAGAAGAAGCAGAATGAAAAGAAGAAGAAGAAGAATGAAAAGAAGAATGAAAAGAAGAAGAAGAATGAAAAGAAGAAGAAGAATGAAAAGAAGAATGAAAAGAAGAAGAAGAAGAATGAAAAGAAGAAGAAGAATGAAAAGAAGAATGAAAAGAAGAAGAAGAAGAATGAAAAGAAGAATGAAAAGAAGAAGAAGAATGAAAAGAAGAAGAAGAAGAAGAATGAAAAGAAGAAGAAGAAGAATGAAAAGAAGAATGAAAAGAAGAATGAAAAGAAGAAGAAGAAGAATGAAAAGAAGAAGAAGAAGAAGAATGAAAAGAAGAAGAAGAAGAATGAAAAGAAGAATGAAAAGAAGAAGAAGAATGAAAAGAAGAAGAAGAATGAAAAGAAGAATGAAAAGAAGAAGAAGAAGAATGAAAAGAAGAATGAAAAGAAGAAGAAGAAGAATGAAAATAAGAAGAAGAAGAATGAAAAGAAGAATGAAAAGAAGAAGAAGAAGAAGAATGAAAAGAAGAAGTATTCCAGTACAGCAAAAAGTGTATCTGCAGAGAGCTCCGCTATTTCTGACAGTTCTCTGACAGTTCCTTCACATTTACAGCGGTTGAAACATTGTATCTATTTATTTCTGAATAAAAACATCTGTATCCTAAATGGAAACAAATAGATACAATGTTTCAACCGCTGTAAATGAACTGTCAGAACTGTCAGAAATAGCGGAGCTCTCTGCAGTGACACTTTTGCCGGCTGATCGGGAAAAATTTGATTCGTGCACCCAAAGTTTGCTAAAATTCGGATTCGATGCGAATCGAATTTTTCCTGAAATTCGAAACGAATTCCACTTCGCCAGGTTCGATTCGCTCATCTCTAGTTATAATCCCACTAACAGTTGCGCGTGGAATATTTAGTAGCCAGGAAATGTCACAGATGGACTCATTGCACGGGTGACAACCTATCACAGGGCCACGCTTGGAGTCACTGAGCTCCTGAGAGCGACCCATTCTTTCACCAATGTTTGTAGAAGCAGTCTGCATGCCTAGGGGATGATTTTATACACCTGTGTCCATGGAGGGGATTGGAACACCTGAATCACATGATTTGGAGGGCTGGCCCACCACTTTTGGTAATCTAGTGTATATCTACAATAAATAGAAATACTATTGCAATGGAAACTATCTATATCTCTGTCTTTATGTCTTCATACCACTTCATCAATCTGAAATGAACTTTCTGACCAACTAGATGTCTATGAATTCTATAACTTGTAAACTCCCGAATTCTTCTCGCACTCTGCACTCAACTCAACTTAATGGTTGAACTGGATGGACTTTTGACTTTTTTCAGCCAGACTAACTATGTAACTCCATGCATTATCATGTAGATTGTAAGCTCCCAGGATCAGGGCCCCCCTATCCCTCTTGTATTGAACTGTATTGTTGCTGGATTGTCTCCCTTTATATTGTAAAGCGCTGAGCAAACCGTTGGTGCTATATAAATCCTGTATAATAATAATAATAATGTAATATTTAACTTAATATATCTTGCTAGGTGAGATCCTGGACTCTGACCTCTCATTCTGGCTCCACATCCAGTCACTGCCAAACGTTTGCTGTTTTCACCTCCGTAACATCTCTAAAATATTGCCCTTCTTAACCAATGACACCACCAAGATACTAATTCGCTCCCTGTTTTTTTCTCACCATGACTATTGCACCTGCCTCCTCGTTGGCTTACTTTAACATAGAGTATACCCCTTTCGGTCCATGATGAATGCTGCTGCCAGACAGATCCACTTTTCCAACCACTCTGCCACTCCACTCTACAAATCCTTCCACTAGCTTCTGATCACCCAATAAATAAAATTCAGAATATTAACAACAACATAAAAAACCATCCACAACTCAGCTACATCACCAACCTTGTCTCAGAATATCACCCAAACCATTCTCTTCACTCCTCCCAAGACCTCCTGCTCTCTAGCTCCCTCCTCACCCATGCTCACCTCCAGAACTTCAGAGCCTCTTCCTTCCTTTGGAATTCCCTGCCCCAACCATTCCTGCTATCTCCTACTCTGTCTACCTTTAGTTGATCCTTGAAGGTCACCCAATGAATAAAATCCAAAATGTTAACAACAACATACAAAGCCATCGACAGCTCAGCTACATCACCAACTTCATCACAAATATCTCCCAAACTGTTCTCCTTGCTCCTCCGAAGACCTCCTTCCCTCTAATTCCCTCATCACCCCCTCACATGCTCACTTTTAGGACTTCTTCAGAGCCTCTTCCATCCTCCTCCTTAGGAGATCCCTGAAAACTCATGGAAGCCTATCCCTTTTCTTGCTAGCGAATGGACCTTTCCTTTCTTCATCAGCTCATCCCTTAGTTATTACCTCTTGTATCACTTACACCAGTGGTTCTCAACCTTCCTAATGCCGCGACCCTTTAATACAGTTCCTCATGTTGTGGTGACCCCCAAACATAAAATTATTTTCGTTGCTACTTCATAACTGTAATTTTGCAGTGGTAGGAGTAGTGCCACATCATTGGTGTCAGTGAGAGGAGTAGTGCCACATCACTGATGTCAGTGGGAGGAATAGTGTCCCATCGTTGGTATCAGTGGGAGGAATAGTGTCCCATCATTGGTATCAGTGGGAGGAATAGTGCCACATTGTTGGTGTCAGTGGGAGGAATAGTGCCCCATCATTGGTGTCAGTGTGGGAGGAATAGTGCCCCATCATTGGTGTCAGTGGGGGGAATAGTGCCCCATCAATGATACTAGTGTGGGGGGGAATTGTGCCCCATCATTGGTGTCAGGGGAGGGGAGTTCCCCATCGTTGGTGTCAGTGGGGGGAGAAATAGTGCCCCATCGTTGGTGTCAGTGGGGGGAGAAATAGTGCCCCATCGTTGGTGTCAGTGGGGGGAGGAATAGTGCCCCATCATTGGTGTCAGTGGGGGAGGAATAGTTCCCCATCGTTGGTGTCAGTGGGAGGAATAGTGCCCCATCATTGGTATCAGTGGGAGGAATAGTGCCCCATCATTGGTGTCAGTGGGAGGAATAGTGCCCCATCATTGGTGTCAGTGGGAGGAATAGTGCCCCATCATTGGTATCAGTGGGAGGAAATAGTGCCCCATCATTGGTGTCAGTGGGAGGAATAGTGCCCCATCATTGGTATTAGTGACACCAATGATGGGGCACTATTCCTCCTACTGACACCAATGATACTTACCTTGCTGACTCCTGCTCCAGCCTAGGCTCGCTCCCTCCCTCTCCCATCTACAGCCAGCATACCTGGCTGCAGCAGCACCATCTGCACACTACAGACACTTACCTGTCAGCTGTCTTCCTTCTCCGGCCGCTCCCTTGCTTGATCTTCTTTGATCTTCGCGCTGCTGCTCGGCTCCTCCTCCTCGCCGGTGATTGGCCGCCTGTGTGGCTCTCCTGAGCTACAGTCCGGCAGCCAATCACTGGCGAGGAGGCGGAGCTGTTGAGTGATCCCGGGGATGTGGCCAGATGACAGGGGCGGCATGTCATCCCGCGCACACATCGCTGTCCAGGGAAATGTGGACGTATCTGCATGTGGGCAGACCCGTCTGGAGACTGATAGAGCGGTGTCTCAGTTCCTAAGACCATCGGAAATATGTGTTTTCCGATGGTCTTAGGAGACCCCTGTGAAAGGGTTGTTCGACCCCCAAAGGGGTCGCGACCCACAGGTTGAGAACCGTTGACTTACACATTCCTTTTAGATTGCAAGCTGTAATGAAAAGAGCCCTTCTAACCTTCTTTTATTGAATTGAATTGTATTTGTATTGTCTCCCTTCATATTGGAAAGCGCAAACTGTTGGCGCTATATAAATCTTAAATAATCTGGAGAAGTGGCTCCCCAGAATGTGGAAATAAAACCCTTTCTAGCAGGTGAGTGCAATGTTGAAGGCTTCTTGTTGGGTTGATCTTGGTGACAAGTGTCTTTATCGACACGTGTAGCGCCTACCAAGCAGGACCTATTCAAGTGAATGGGGCCACCCTGCAGGCATCCCATGACCAAGTGCAATGCATTCAGTCCAGGATTTCAGATGGTTAAAGCAGGCGGTGAGGGGGCAATACAAAGCCTGTAAAGGGCAAGTGTGATTGAGCCTTAAGTCCCATGATTGAGTCATGTAACATGACGTTGTTTAGGACCAATGTCATTCCCAAGGACCTTGTAAAGCTGATTTTTATTTTGTGTTTGTTAGACTGAAAATGCCTATATGTACCACCCATCATTCACCCCTACACATACCAGCAGGATATTTCGAAAACTGCATGACAAACATGCCTGAATGGGCCTAGATGTACTTGCATTTGATAAATACCCTCCAAATATGATATTATAGATTCTTTTGTAAAACATAGAAATGCAGCTAACCAGACCGCAGGGTGACCAATTAAAAAAAATAATAGATTGTAGATTTTTTTTATTTATTGTTTTTAATTTAGACGTTAAATAAAAATTGTGGAAATGTTTGTGTTTTGATTCTCTTTTTACTTGTTTTTAATTCATTTTTTAAATCAGCGTGGAAAACGTTTCACAGAAACGAGTAATTATTTTATGGAGGTCATACGAGGACGTAGGAAAGCTCAGAAAACATGGCTTTGACTAGAAAACAGAAGGCTACACACAAATATATTTAATAAAAGACACCCCACTCCGGATTCACTGTGAAATTTTATTACTGACTTTTTATTAACATTATACATTATAATTATGACTCATTCTTTCTGTCTTCCTGTTTACTTTTGAACCTTAAAGTGTATTTCCACTTTTGCAGCTAAATTGGGACAACACCTCCTTTTATATATTTTACAAGTCCCCATTTACACAGTATAACTTAAAAAAAATATTTAAAATTTGCACCTAGCCTTTTTTAGATGCTCTATTCTGGACCCTCCAGCGAGGAAAAATTCTAGGCACTTCTCTTTGATTATGAGGGGGCTGGGCTGCTGCGTTTGCCATAATAACCCTGTTGTGTACCATGCAGGCAGTTCTTCATTATCAGTTGTAACCAGATTTGAACACTGTGGGGTTGATTTACTAAAACTGGAGAGTTTTGTTCAGAAAACTTTGCAGTCAGCCATGTTACCTCCTCCTGACATCTAAGACAGTGGTCTCCAAATTTCGGCCCGGGGGCCTGATGCGGCCCTGTGCGTGCCTTTATCCAGTGCTTGGGACACTATTCTTTCCACTGTAAGACACAATTCTGCCAACTGACATCAACAATGGGGTACTATATCTCCCACTGATACCAACAATGGGACACTAGTCCTCCCACTGATACCAACAATGGGACACTAGTCCTCCCACTGATACCAACAATGGGACACTAGTCCTCCCACTGATTCCAACAACGGGACACTAGTCCTCCCACTGCTACCAACAACGGGACACTAGTCCTCCCACTGATACCAACAACCGGACACTAGTCCTCCCACTGATACCGACAATGGAACACTAGTCCTCTCACTGATACCGACAATGGAACACTAGTCCTCCCACTGATACCAACAACCGAACACTAGTCCTCCCACTGATACCAACAACCGGACATTAGTCCTCTCACTGATACCGACAATGGAACACTAGTCCTCTCACTGATACCAACAATGGAACACTAGTCCTTCCTCTGATACCTACAATGGCACACTAGCTCTCTCACTGATACCGACAATGGGACACTAGTCCTCCCACTGATACCGACAATGGAACATTAGTCCTCCCACTGATACCAACAACGGGACACTAGTCTTCCCACTGATACCAACAATAGGACACTAGTCCTCCCACTGATACCAACAACCGGACACTAGTCCTCCTACTGATACCAACAACGGGACACTAGTCCTCCCACTGATACCAACAATGGATCACTAGTCCTCCCACTGATACCAACAATGGAACACTAGTCCTCCTACTGATACCAACAACGGGACACTAGTCCTCCCACTGATACCAACAACGGGACACTAGTCCTTCCACTGATACCAGCAATGGAACACTAGTCCTCCCACTGATACCAACAATGGATCACTAGTCCTCCCACTGATACCAACAATGGAACACTAGTCCTCCTACTGATACCAACAACGGGACACTAGTCCTCCCACTGATACCAACAACGGGACACTAGTCCTTCCACTGATACCAGCAATGGAACACTAGTCCTCCCACTGATACCAACAACCGGACACTAGTCCTCCCACTGATACCGACAATGGAACACTAGTCCTCCCACTGATACCAACAACCGGACATTAGTCCTCTCACTGATACCAACAATGGAACACTAGTCCTCCCACTGATACCAATGGGACACTAGTCCTCCTACTGATACCAACAACGGGACACTAGTCCTCCCACTGATACCAACAATAGGACACTAGTCCTCCCACTGATACCAACAATAGAACACTAGTCTTCCCACTGATACCAACAACGGGACACTAGTCCTCCCACTGATACAAACAATAGAACACTGGTCCTCCCACTGATACAAACAATAGAACACTGGTCCTCCCACTGATACCAACAATAGAACACTGGTCCTCCCACTGATACCAACAACGGGACACTAGTCCTCCCACTGATACAAACAATGGGACACTGGTCCTCCCACTGATACCAACAACGGGACACTAGTCCTCCCACTGATACCAACAATAGGACACTAGTCTTCCCACTGATACCAACAATAGAATGCTAGTCTTCCACAAAAACTGTAGCTGCTGACTTCTAAAAAGCAGCCACTCATCTGTCCCTCGATCCAGTGGTGTCCTCACTGTAGCCGGTTTCTCCATCCGTCCGTCCTCCCTCCCCAGCTCCGCCATCTACATTGTGGGTACCTGGCTGTGACACCTGTGACACCCACTGCACATGCGCAAGTAGCGCGGCACCTTATGAATGGCCCCGTAGTCTTCTGGGACCTGTCACGTGTCCCACAAGACTACGGGGAGGGAGGGCGAGTGGACAACTTCCGCTTCCGATTGTCTAGGTGATCGCAGCGGAAGTGGGAGCGGGTACCTGTCAAAATCAGGTATCTGTTCCTCAAAGGTGCCAATTCTTCTGGGGGAATGGGGGACCAGTACTTAAAGCAGAACTTCCCCTTTTTGTTGGAGCTCCGCTTTAATCCTGTCTGCATATGCAGGCAGATCTTCATCATTAATTGTAACTAGATTTGAATACTGTGATTCTAATTTTGTTTTTTTTGTTTTTTTTTAATAACCATCATGTCTATACTTACCAGCTGTGTGCAGTGGATTTGCACAGAGCAGCCCGGATCCTTCTCTTCTTGGGTCCCCCTGGCCTCTCCCTCCTGTCCGGTGCCTTCACAGCAAGCAGCTTTCTATGGGGGCACCTGCTGCTCCGTGTGTCCATTTACACATGGAGCCCTGGCTTGGCCCCGCCCCATCCCCTCTCTCTTCTCATTGGTTCACTGGCTGTGATTGACAGCAGTGGGAGCCAATGTCTCCCACTTCTGTCTCAGCCAATTAGGAGAGGGAGTCCTGGGATAGCCGAGACTCCAGTGCACATTGCTGGATCGAGAGGGGGGCTTAGATAAGTATTGGGGGGGCTGGGGGGATGCTGCACACAGAAGGTTTTTTACTTTCATGCATAGAATGCATGAAGGTAAAAAAACCTTGAGCCTTTAGAACCACTTTAAAGCAGTAGGTTCTTACCTTAATGCATTCTATGTACACGTGTACCTCAGTTTACGAACGCCTCGGTTAACGTAATTTTCGGTTTACGAATGAAAATCCATTGAACATAATGCCTCAGTTTACTAATTTTTTTCACAATATGAACAGATTAATTGGTTTTCAATACATTTATGATTTTTTTTAATCATGTCCCTGTACAGTATTTATGCCTTTAAAGTGCACTTTATAAAGAGTTTTGAACAGATAAGACTTTTTTTTTACTTTTTTCTGACCTCCGGAACAGATTAATTGGTTTTCAATGCATTCCTATGGGAAACCGCGTTTTGGTTTACAAATTTTTCACAATACGAAAAGTCCCGCACAACGCATTAAATTCGTAAACCGAAGTACGCCTGTATTAAGGTAAAAAACCTTCTGCATGCAGCTGCCCCCCCCCCCCTTATACTCACCTGAGCCTCCTCTTAGTCCAGTGATGTGCACGAGATCAGTGGCTCCTCAGCTCTCTCCCTCCTCATTGGCTCAGACACAGCAGTGGTAGCCATTGGCTAGTGAGGAGGAAGCGGGGTGTGGCCGAGCTGTGCTCCGTGTGTCTTAAGAACATACTGAGCTGGCTTGGGAGCGAGCACACACGAGTGCCCCCATAGTAAGCAGCTTGCTATCAGGGCACTTGGCTGGGGGGAGGAGCGAGGAGCATCACAGGGGACCCGAGGGGTAGGATCAGGGCAAAACCATTACACAGAGCAGGTAATATAACATGTTTTTTATTTTTAAAAAATGAAAAAAAAATCCTTTACAATCACTTTAAGGTGTCTTTTATGTTTATTTCCAGTTATCGTCAGCTCCATCTAGTGGCCTGGAGGTATTTCTGAAAAATGCTGCATCGTGTCCACTAGATGGCGCTGACGATCATAGGAAATAAACATATTAGACACATTCTGGGCATTATTCACGATGGCTGTGTGAATGCTGTGACATTCGTACAGCAATTTTGTTTAGAGACAGAGAATAAAAACTTTATAATGGTTCTATCCTCTCAAAATCCTATCCAGATCTTTAAAAAAAAAAAAAAAAAGTTTTGCCTTTAGGTATACTTTAAAGTAGTGCATTGTTCTTGGGAAATGGGCTCAGTTATGTGGTGGTAGGCGGTATCGGCTTCTTTTGGAGGAAAGAGAATAGAAGAGCAGAGCAGTCCTGGAGGGCATTTTGTGAGCTTCTATTTCAACATCCGTCAGTTTGATAGACATTTGTGTACTGAAGGGAGAATGTTCACTGGTGGCACTTGTGGGATGGAATCGTGACGCCGCAAGGTAGACTTGTTTCTGTTTTTGTTCAAATATCTATTCTGGTATGACTTTCCCATACAAAACAGACAGACAATGCCATCATTATTTTCTTTTCTTCATTTACTTTTATATGTCTGTGTTTATTTTTCTATTTAATATTTATTTTTTGTTAAATTACATTTTTTTTTTATTTTTCAATTATGCATTAGAAATAGCTGGCTAGCTAGGTTGATGTTTGGGAAATTTTGGGAAGGTTCATATATTCTAATATAAATTTGTTAACCTCTTCCTGCCGAGAGTACGCATATATGTGACCTCACTGAAGTGGGTCTTTATCCTTGAGGCCGCTTATATGTGTACCTATCTGTGTGCTGGGCATGCGCTCTCACCAAGAGGCCCAGGTCTCGTACTTAAAATCAGGACCCCGGACTCCTGGTTCCCAGTCACCTGATTGCTTTGATGGCCTCTGATTGGCTATCAGTCACTGTGAAGCCCACCCATGTGTTTTCTTTCTCTTCTGAATGGAGAGAGATACATTGTATACATACAGGATACATTACATAATACATTGTATACATACAGGATACATTACATAATACATTCTATACATACAGGATACATTATATAGTACATTGTATACATACAGGATACATTATATAATACATTGTATACATACAGGATACATTATATAGTACATTGTATACATACAGGATACATTATATAATACATTGTATACATACAGGATACATTATATAGTACATTGTATACATACAGGGTACATTACATAATACATTGTATACATACAGGATACATTATATAATATATTGTATACATACAGGATACATTACATAATACATTGTATACATACAGGGTACATTACATAATACATTGTATACATACAGGGTACATTACATAATACATTGTATACATACAGGGTACATTATATAATACATTGTATACATACAGGATACATTACATAATACATTGTATACATACAGGATACATTACATAATGCATTGTATACATACAGGATACATTACATAATACATTGTATACATACAGGGTACATTACATAATACATTGTATACATACAGGGTACATTACATAATACATTGTATACATACAGGATACATTATATAATACATTGTATACATACAGGGTACATTACATAATACATTGTATACATACAGGATACATTACATAATACATTGTATACATACAGGATACATTACATAATACATTGTATACATACAGGGTACATTATATAATACATTGTATACATACAGGGTACATTACATAATACATTGTATACATACAGGATACATTACATAATACATTGTATACATACAGGGTACATTATATAATACATTGTATACATACAGGGTACATTATATAATACATTGTATACATACAGGGTACATTACATAATACATTGTATACATACGGGATACATTACATAATACATTGTGTACATACGGGATACATTACATAATACATTGTATACATACGGGATACATTACATAATACATTATATACATACAGGATACATTACATAATGCATTGTATACAGTTGCAAGAAAAAGTATGTGAACCCCTTGGGATTACATGGAGTTTTGCATGAATTGAGCATAAAATGTGCTCTGAACGTCACCTAAGTCACAACAATAGAAGAACACAGTCTGCTGAACATAATACTACACAAACATTAGATGTTGCCATGGTTTAATTGCACATAACATGTAAACATTCACAGTGCAGGGAGGAAAAAGTATGTGAGGCCCTAGCTTAATGACTTCTCCCAGAGCTAATTGGAGCCAGGAGTGAGCCAACCTTGACTCCAATCAGTGTGATGATATTGGATGTGTTGCTGACAGCTGTCCTGCCCTTAAAAAACACACACCTGTTTTGGGTTTACTGGTTTCAAGAAGCACTGTCTGATGTGAACCATGCCTCGCAGAAAAGAACTCTCAGAAGACCTACGATCAAGAATTGTTGACTTGCATGAAGCTGGAAAGGGTTACAAAAGTATCTCCAAAAGCCTTGATGTTCATGTGTCCACGGTAAGACAGACTGTCTACAAATGGAGAAAGTTTAGCACTGTTGCTACTCTCCCTAGGCGTGGTCGTCCTGTAAAAATGACTGCAAGAGCACAGCGCAGAATGCTGCATGAGGTAAAGAAGAATCCCAGAGTGTCAGCTAAAGACCTACAGAAATCTCTGGCACATGCTAACATTTTTGTTGACACATCTACAATAAGGAAAACATTAAACAAGAATGGAGTACATGGGAGGACACCACGGAGGAAGCCATTGCTGTCCAAAAAGAATATTGCAGCACGTTTTGAAGTTTGTAAAAGAGCACCTGGATGTTCCACAGCACTACTGGCAAAATATACTGTGGACAGATGAAGCCAAGATTGAGTTGTTTGGGAAGAACACACAACACTATGTGTGGAGAAAAAAAGGCACAGCACACCAACATCAAAACCTCATACCCACTGTGAAACATGGCGGAGGGAGCATCATGGTTTGGGGCTGCTTTGCTGCCTCAGGGCCTGGACGGATTGTTGTCATTGATGGGAAAATGAATTCCAGAGTTTATCAAGACATTTTGCAGGAAAACGTACGACCATCTGTCCGCCAACTGAAGCTCCGCAGAGGATGGGTGATGCAACAGGACAATGACCCAAAGCATACAAGTAATTCAACAAAACAATGGCTGCAACAGCACAGAATACGCCTTCTGGAGTGGCCCAGTCAGAGTCCTGACCTCAACCCGATTGAAATGCTGTGGCATGACCTTAAGAGAGCGATTCACACCAGACATCCCAAGAATATTGCTACACTGAAACAGTTTTGTGAAGAGGAGTGGTCCAAAATTACTCCAGATCGTTGTGCAGGTCTGATCTGCAACTACAGGAAACGTTTGGTTGAGGTTATTGCTGCCAAAGGAGGGTCAACCAGTTATTAAGTCAAAGGTTCACATACTTTTTCCTCCCTGCACTGTGAATGTTTACATGTTATGTGCAATTAAACCATAGCAACATCTAATGTTTGTGTAGTATTATGTTCAGCAGACTGTGTTCTTCTATTGTTGTGACTTAGATGACGTTCAGAGCACATTTTATGCCCAATTCATGCAAAACTCCACGTAATCCCAAGGGGTTCACATACTTTTTCTTGCAACTGTACATACAGGGTACATTACATAATACATTGCATACATACAGGATCCATTCTTTAATACACTGCTCAAAAAAAAATTAAAGGAACACTTTGTAATCAGAGTCTAGCATCAAGTCAATGAAACTCCTGGGATGTTGATCTGGTCAGGTAAGTAGCAGAGGGGGTTGTTCATCAGTTTCAGCTGCTTTGGTGATAATGAAATTAACAACAGGTGCACTAGATGGGCAACAATGAGAAGACCCCCAAAACAGGAATGGTTTTACAGGTGGAGGCCATTTAAATTTTTTGCCTACTCATCTTTTCTGACTGTTTTTCTTTTGTTTTGCTTTTGGCTAGGGTCAATGTCACTACTGGTAGCATGAGACCATACCTGGACCCTACATCAATAGGTGCCATTGCCAGAAGGTTTGCTGTGTCTCCCAGCACAGTCTCAAGAGCATGGAGGAGATTCCAGGAGACAGGCAGTTACTCTAGGAGAGCTGGACAGGGCAGTAGAAGGTCCTTAACCCATCAGCAGGACCGGTATCTGCTCCTTTGTGCAAGGAGGAGCAGGATGAGCCCTGCCACAGCCCTACAAAATGACCTCCAGCAGGCCATTTTTTAAAAATATACTCCAGATTTTTTTAACATATAAAAAAGTCATTTTAACATATATTTTTACATATATGTGTAAATGCATGCCAAAAATGTAGATTTGTATTTTTAAAGACACACAGTGTACTTTTAAAAGTATTTTTCATATAATTTGTAATAAAAATGCATTTCATCATGCAGTATAAATATATATATATATATATATATATATATATATATATATATATATATATATTGAAATATATATTGAAATATATTTTAAATATATGGAATATGGGCAAAATTGTTGTATTTCAAAAAAATGTAAGAATGGAAGAATATTTTTTAAATATATTTCAAATATATTTTTCTTCCATATGGGCTGTGTAATAATATTGTAAGCCGGGGTTATTACCTTGCACCACAAAAGGCTCATTGGGAAAAATGCAGATGACAAATATTTTTGAAAATATTGGTAACTCTGTCGTTATGATCAGGGGCGGACTGACAACTCGTGGGGCCCCCGGGCAATAGGGGATCATGGGGCCCCTGTGTCCTTGCCTAAACTTAAAAAAGCCTATGAAAAAGGCACCAGGGGCATCTCATGGGGCCCCCTACTGACCCCAGGCCCTCGGGCAGTGCCCGAGTTTCCAAATGGTCAGTCCGCCCCTGGTTATGATGTTTTTACACACAGCTCCCTCTAAAAAAGATTTTACGTCAAACTGTTTTTTTTTTTTTTCATTTCGATGATTCTTAGCTATTGACAGTTTAGGTGAAGCCTCGTCATTGTAGGTGTCTTCTCCAGGCGAGAAGGAATTGTCGTGATCTGCAGTGTTTTCTGAAATTCTCTTTGATTAGTGCTGACGCTGTGTAAGTGAATAGAAAACAGTAACATAAATATTTCGAGAGGCCTGGATGACGGTAACGAGGGAAATGAAGGACAGGTTGTGTGGGTGATTCCAGCAGCTTTGGACATGCTTAGCGTTCAGATGGACAATAATCATCACAATGCTGGAGTTTCTAGACATTCACATTTATGTAAAAGGCGATGTACATGAACCTACAGCCGCTAATAACAAAACATTTTGTACAAGTCGGGTTATGGAGAACGTTTTACATAATCACTCTTATTGACTTATTGGGGGTTATTTACTAAGGCTGGCCATACATTATACAATTTTCTTGAGAATTTTTGGTTTAGATTTACCAAAAACCATATAATAGGAGGTCCAACCTAAACAACACTTGCAATTGTATCCAATTAGGCAGGCCCTTGCACTATATAGTTGAAGGCAGGGGCGGACTGACCATTTGGAAACTCGGGGGCCCGGGGGCAGTAGGGGGCCCCATGAGATGCCCCTGGTACCTTTTTCATAGGCGTTTTTGAGTTTGGGCAAGGACACAGGGGCCATATGATCCCCTATTGCCCGGGGGCCACTTGAGTTGTCAGTCCGCCCCTGGTTGAAGGTAAATCTAAAGGAAATTGGGCAGCAATTGGACAGCAAAATTGTATAGTGTATTGCCAGCCTTAAACTGCCATAAATAAATATATCTGGTGCAGCTCTGCTCAGGAACCAATCGGCTTCCAGGTTTTATTGCGAAAGCTTAACCCTTGGTTCACATCTGTGTGGGTGGTGCCGCTGCTGATCCACACAAGAATCCGTGCAGCCGCACCACCCGCACAGAGAATTGCGGACCCGCAGGCGGGTGCCATTAGTTCTAATGGCACGCCGCCCGCACTGGAAAACGCAACTGTACTGGGAACCTCGGCTGCGTTTTCCAAAGAAGTGCAGAGACTTCTTTCCTGCGTGTCACAGGCACGGGAGTCCATTCAAATGAATGGGCTCTCGTGCCCGTGCAAAACACGGCCCTGCGCGGCCGCATAGGTGTGAGCCGGGGGTAATTGTTCAAGCTGAAGTTAGAAGCTGATTGGCTACCAGGCACAGCTGCACCACATTATGTGTGTACCAGTTTAAGGCTGGCCATACACTATACAATTTTCTGCCCAATTTCTTTTAGATTTACCTTCAACTATGTAGTATGTAGTACAAGGGCCTGCCTAATTGGATACAACTGAAAGTGTTGTTTAGGTCTGACCTCATATTATATGGTTTTTGGTACATCTAAAACAAAATTCTCAAGAAAATTGTATAATGTGTGGCTGGCCTAAGATTAGGTTCACACCTATGCAGGTTGCATTTGAGCAGTTTCGGCATTGTGTTTGGCATTGCGTTTTTGATGCATTTTGCAAACTGCATAGGTGTGAACGTAGCCTTAGATTGTAAATGAGCCGGGCCCTCCAATTCCTTCTGTATTGAACTGTATTGTAATTGTACTGTCTCCCTTATATTGCAGAGCGCTGAGCAAACTGTTGGCGCAATATAAATCCTGTATAATAATAATATATAAATCCTGTATAATAATAATAATATATAAATCCTGTATAATAATAATAATAATTATATATAAATCCTGTATAATAATAATAATAATAATAATAATAAATCCTGTATAATAATAATAATAATAATAATAATAATAATAAATCCTGTATAATAATAATAATAATAATAAATTCTGTATAATAATGATAATAATAAATCCTGTATAATAATAATAATAATAATAATAATAATAATAATAATAAATCCTGTATAATAATGATAATAATAAATCCTGTATAATAATAATAAATTCTGTATAATAATAATAATAATAATAATAATAAAGTCTGTATAATAATAATAATAATAATAATAATATTAATAAATCCTATATAATAATAATAATAAAAAATCCTGTATAATAATAATAATAAATTCTGTATAATAATAATAATAATAATAATAATAATAAAGTCTGTATAATAATAATAATAATAATAATAATAAATCCTTTATAATAATAATAATAATAATAATAATAAAGTCTGTATAATAATAATAATAATAATAATAATAATAATAATAAAGTCTGTATAATAATAATAATAATAATAATAAAAAATCCTGTATAATAATTACCCATTTTTCATGTAAAGTGAAAGCATGCATGACTATTTAGCATTCAAATGATAATATAGCTGAGTTACCCATAATTATATACCAATATGAATTATGAAGGAGTAACAGTTAAATATAGAAAAATAAAAAGGGGAAGAAGAGAAAAGAAATATGTATGAAGACAAAAAGAAAAAGAAGAAATAAAGAAAAAAAGAATAAAAATTTTTTTTTTTTTTTCTCTTTCCCTTACTTTTCTTTCCTCTCTCACGCTATTCTCCACCAGTTACTCATCTTCACTTGATCTCTTACAATACACCCCCTTCTCAAGGGTTAGTGTCCCTAGTTGTTAGGGACCGATATGACTATGATTGACCTAGAGTCATAACAAGAGCTAACATACCTCAGACCACTTGATCCCCGCACATTCTCCAAAATACCCCATCTATCTATGAATCCCCCCCCCCCCGGTTCACTACTACATATACAGTAAATGTATGACCTTGGCGATACTTCTCCGTATCCCCATTCATATGAGCCCTTTCCTTTCTAGGCTCACGTCTTCCTCTTATTCTTCCCAGTTTTCCTACGGGGTCCGCCCCACTAGTTTGCCTGAGTTTGTGCTAAATGTTGTGATTTACTTTTGATACATTCTCATTGTATACGCTAGATGTTCCTAGCAAAATATTGATGAGTTATAACTCATGCTTATGTCTATGACCCTCTTTTTTTCTATTCAATAAATCTTTTGTGAAAAAAAAACAAAAAAATGAAAAGGAAATTAAATCCTCCATAAAAAGGTTTTTTATCTTCGGTGAGAAGCGCAAAACTTTTATATCTGCCCCCCCAGCTACTAATTAACATGGGTGTAGCTTTTGGAAACTCTACTGACCAACTGTTCTCGTTGGTTTGCCAAACAGCTTCAGAGATATCCACGCTTGGTAACACAGCTTAGCTTTCTTCAGACGTCACACCCAGGGGCAGACTCACAACTCATGGGGCCCCCAGGCAATAGGGGATCATGGGGCCACTGTGTCCTTGCCCAAACTAAAAAAAAGCCTATAAAAAAGGTACCAGGGGCATCTCATGGGGCCCCCTACTGACCCCGGGCCCTCGGGCAGTGCCCGAGTTTCCAAATGGTCAGTCTGCCCCTGGTCACACCCATTTACTTCCAAAGAGTCAGGTTAATTTCAGCTTTAGAAATCCATTTCAAAGTATTGGGTCTTGCAAGGCAGCCAAAGAAGACTAAGCAGCTTGATAGGTTTGGAGCTACTTGGTGGCTCTTTGAGTCTTCATGCACACTTAAAGTTTTTACTGCGGCTGTTTTTGGCTTTTGAAGTTTTTGTCTACAGCTAGTAAACCCCCCCAGCATGTTATCCTATATGTTCATGCACACATAGACTGGAATCAACGTTTTTTGGCTGGACCGCTTTTTGGTTGGAAAAAAATCCCAGAACTAGCGGGTTTCTAGAGGAGTTTCTTAGCTCTCTAATGCTGAAAAACATGGCAAAACGTGGTAAAACGCCGCAAACCAATGTTTTTGGACTTTTTTTTACCAAAAAAATATTATTTTTGGGGTAAAAAAAACGCAAACGCGGAAAAACACTGCTAAACACAAATGTAAAAACGCTAAAAAAAGCTGAAAAACTCACATTTTTAATGTGACTTTAAACAGCTAACATTACCAACAGTGGTTAATGGGGAGTTGCAAGGGAAGAAGGGGTGCATCGGAGAGTACATGTCTGAAACAGAGCTTATCCTTCTGTTCTTTGATTAAACTTTGGATAATAGAGGTCCCCCAGGCTTTTAGGTAACTAGAAGTCTGGCAGCTAAAAAGGAATTTAACCCCTCCCTCTTCATTCTTTTTTTTTCTACATTCACCTTGTTTACTAGGTTGTCCTCAAAAAACATACATTTCCAGGGAAGCCAGCTTTGTTCTGCTTTGATCCACAGATTAGTTGCTGCATGCTAGGTATGTACCTCCATTGTTCTTTCCGAAGTGATAAGGAGCTGGATGTCTTGTCATTGTTCATGCAACCAGCCCCTGATGACGTGCCACAAGGTCACATTCCTCCAGCTGTTGAAGCTGATGCCTCATGGGAAATGTGATGTGCCTATCCCAGGCAGCTTCAGGAGCAGAGGAGATGTCATTCTTACAGCGCCTTGAAAAAGTATTCATACTCCTTGAAATTTTCCACAGTTTGTCATGTCACAACCAAAAACGTAAATGTATTTTATTGGGATTTGATGTGATAGACCAACAAAAAGTGGCACTTAATTGTGAAGTGGAAGGAAAATGAGAAATGGTTTTCAAAAGTTTTTAGAAGTAAATATCTGAAAAGTGTGGCGTGCATTTGTATTCAGCCCCCTTTACTCTGATACCCATAACTAAAATCTAGGGGAACCAATTGCCTTCAGAAGTCACCTAATTAGTAAATAGAGTCCCCCTGTGTGTCATGTGATCTCAGTATAAATACAGCTGTTCTGTGAAGCCCTCAGAGGTTTGTTAGAGAACATTAGCGAACAAACTGCATCATGAAGGCCAAGGAACACACCAGACAGGTCAGGGATAAAGTTGTGGAGAAGGTTAAAGCAGGGTAAATTACGTTTTTTGGTTGTAACATGACAAAATGTGGAAAATTTCAAGGGGTATGAATACTTTTTCAAGGCACTGTATCTACCCGAGAATGGATGCGGGGACAAGGTAAAGTGTAAAAATTAAAACAGAATGTTAATAAAAGGTAAAGAAACAAAAAAAAATCAGCTTTTGAGATTGCAGAGGGGGTAGGATTGTAGGAAAAGTGTTTTGTATGAGGGAAAGATTCTCGGACTCTGTCTTGGGCAGAGGGAGATATGAAGAGCAGGGTCGGACTGACAACTCATGGGGCAATAGGGGATCATGGGGCCCCTGTGTTTTTGCCCAAACTCAAAAAAGCCTATGAAAAAGGTACCAGGGGCATCGCATGGGGCCCCTACTGACCCCGGGCCCTCAAGTTTCCAAATGGTCAGTCAGCCCCTGATGAAGAGTAATCACCTAGATCCCTCCAATCAGCAGGAAATGTAAAATATTTTTATTGCAAAGCTGTAACTCTGACTCAGCAAAAGGTATGTTAGATCTCTGCAGAGAGGCTGCTGCTTCCAAGCAGAATGCAAGGGTCCTTGTCTTCAGCATGCTAGTAGGAGGCAGGCTTTTCTAATCAGGCTGTGGCTACTTTGTAAAGAAAAAAACTGCCCCTGGAATGTACTTAGATGATTTAAACTGAGAGTTCAGTTAGGCTTTACCATCTCCCTCTTTCGTATCTGTATTGCGGGGAGGTGGACGTCTATTTCTGGGGTGCCGTTTATAAATGGCACTTCAAAAATACACCTTGGGTGACCATCGCACCCATTAATTGTGGTAAGCCGAGCCCTCATTGGATGGCTTAATTCACAGGCACAGTGTACAGAGCCAATCCGAGTGCGATCACTGTGTTGACCAATAACAGCAAGCACAAATTATAAACAGTACTACTGTTTACATCTAAGAGCCCGCCCCTTTGTCTTACAATGGAGGAAGGAGGAACTAATGAATGAAAGATAATTCATTATTTCCAGAGCAAGAAATGCTGCATAATCAGGGTAAGATGGGGTTTGATACTGGAATTGTCTTTTAACTCTTCCCTCCCCATCATCCCCTGTACATCTCCACCCTGTCTCTATGTGACCTGTATGGTTTTTTTTTTTTATAATTTAAATATTTATTGATTTTCATTTTAAATACATTTCATCATCATGATATACAAACATATAAATATATTTATACATTATAATATCCAACATTTCTACTTTATTTACTTTATTCCAAATTTTCCCCCCCCTCCTCCACCCTCACCCAAATCCCATCTTCCTGCTTTTCCTTTTCTCTGCATCATTTTATCTCAGCAAGTGTAGTTTTCCTATTATTTTCTTTAATCTTTCCTATATTTCATATATAACTTAGCTTTTTCCCAGTTCTCCAATTTCCTGTTATAAATCTCCATCCTATCTTCCTGGACATGACACAACCTTTCCATCTTTTTAATCTACTCAACTCCTTCAATCCAGTCTTCTTCCTTCGGTGCCTCTATTTGCCTCCAAAACCTGGGTATCAGAGCTTTTACAGCATTTATGTAGCACCATATCCCTGATTTTTTATATTTATTGACTGATATATCCATGTTATGCAAAATACACACTTCTGGGTCTAAGCCAATGTCTATTTCTGTTATTTTTCTTATCAAATGAGTTATTGTCTTCCAGAATAACTGAATTTTTGGGCAACCCCACCATATGTGATATGTTGTACCTATTTCACCACATCCCCTCCAACACCACGGTGAACTCTCTTCACACATCTTATTTTCAACGTTTGGTGTGATGTGCCATCTTGTCAAACACTTATAGTTCATCTCTACTTCTCTCATAGAAATGTTTTCGTGGGTTAATCTATATATTCTCCTTTGCTTCTCCTCATCTATCACGCTTCCCATATCAGTTTCCCATTTTGTTATATATGTTGGTTTTGTGTTTATATCTAATTCGGTGAGTATTTTATATGCCTTGGCAATCTCGTGTTTCCCGTCACCTTGTGTACCCAAAACCTTTTCAAACAAGTTCCAATTGTCTCTTGTCCTTAAAGGTTTTGGCAAACTTCCAACAAAACTCCTCAATTGAAAATACCGCCATTTATCTAATTTAGTGAAAATCTCACCCTCTTTTTTTTTCAATTCCCCAAATGATCCTATTTTATCCCCCACCAAAATATCTCTTAATTGAACCTCTTCCTTTTTAAACCACCTACCACCTATTTCTTCTCTCCCAGGGGGGGAAAACTCCGTGTTTTTTAGTGAAATCAGTGTTGAATTGATAAACCATTTCAAACTTTTGTGTAAATTATCCCAAATTTTTAAAACATTCAAAGTGTATGTGTTTACATTATCATTTAAGCCCCTATACTGTGTTGGTACCCATATCACCTTACCCAAATCTGTTCCACTAAGTTCATTCTCAATTCTCACCCAACTTTTTTTTATGGTTATGTATCCAGTCTATAGTTCTTGCCAATATTACAGCTTTGTAGTATCTTTTAAAGTCTGGGAGCCCTAAACCACCTCTTTCTTTTCTCCTACTCAGCAACTCATATGACAATCTTGGTTTTTTTATTCCTCCATATGTATTTTGTTATCAGTTTCTTAATTACCTTAAAAAAGATCTCTGGAAGTTTAATTGGTATCATTTGATATCTATACATGATTTTTGGTACTATTATCATTTTTACCAGGTTAATACGGCCTATCCATGTCGGAGTTCCCTCCTGCAATATTTTTAACTCCTCTCTAATCTTGTTAATCAGTGAAATATAGTTTAATTTATAAAGATGTTTATATGAAGCTGTGAGTTTTACTCCTACGTATTTTATATCTCTATCTTTCCATTTAAAGGGAAATTCCTTTTGTATTTTTTCTTTTTCATTTTTTAAAATATTTATATTTAGAATCTCCGTTTTTGTTGGATTAATCTTTAAATTTGACAATTCTCCATATTCCTTTAATAGCTTCATTAGATTTGGAAGTGTTATCCTGGGGTTTCCTACGTAGAACAACAAGTCGTCAGCAAAAGCGGCAACTTTATGTTCTGTGTCCCCTATCTGAATTCCCTTTATATCTCTATTCAGCCTTGTCATCGACAGCAGTAATTCTAATGATATAACGTACAACAATGGGGACAGTGGACATCCCTGTCTTGTACCATTTGACATCTCGATGGGTTCTGACCTCTCCCCGTTCACCACAACAACTGCAGAGGGGTATCTGTACAACTTTCCTATCCACTCTCTCATCCTGGGCCCAATTCCCATAACTTCCAACGTATCCATCATGAATCTCCAGTTCACTCTATCAAACGCTTTTTCAGCGTCTATAGAGAGTAGTACCACCGGTTCTTTTCCCTTTTTACTTTTTTGGATCAGCATCAATGATCGTAACCCATTATCTCTACCCTCCCTCCCGGGAACAAAGCCCACCTGGTCCTGATGTATCCATTCCGGCATTAGCTCTTTCAATCTATTTGCCAAGACCTTTGTATATAGCTTAGTGTCAGTGTTTAATAATGAAATAGGTCTATAGCTCGAACACTGTGTAGCATCTTTTCCCTCTTTTTGAATAAGCACCATTTGAGCTTGTAGCGATTCTTTTCTTACTTCCATCTCTCCACCTAATGCATTCATATAATTTCTAAGTTTTGGTACTAAGATTTCACTATATTTTTTATAATATCTCACAGTATAACCATCTTGTCCTGGACTTTTCCCAGACACTGTACCCTTCAAAGCTAATTTTATTTCATCTTGTGAGATATCTGCATCAAGGGAGTTCAATTGGACTTCGCTTAATTGTAGTAACCCAGCCATCTCTAGATATTTCTTTCTCTTTTGATTCTTCACACTTTCTATATTTTCTGATTCCCGCAGGGGATTTATATTATACAAATCTCTATAATATTCCATGAAAACTTTGGTGATTTCTCTATTTGAGTGTTTCAGGTTCCCCTTAACATCTTTTATTTTTTCTATATAATTTCTATTTTTCTTTTTCCTCAGGGCCCTCATCAAATATTTTCCCGGTCTTTCTCCCCATCTATATCTCTCACTCAAGACTCTATTATATGCTTTTCTCCTCTCCTCTTCTATTACACCTTCCAATTCTTCTTTCTTTTTTTTTAACTTCAGCTCTATTTCTTTTATTATTCTATTCTTGTGTTGTTGTTCTAGTATACTTATTTCTTCTAAGAGCCCACTCATTTTCTCTGTTCTTTCTTTTTTCTTTCTTGCCCCAATCGCTATCAATATTCCTCTTATGTATGCCTTATGAGATTTCCACACTGTAGCTATGGACACATCATCTGTCTCGTTCTCCTTGAAATACCATTCAATCTCTTCCCCTATTTTCTGGGCTATTTCCTTCTCTACTAATAGTGTCTCATTCAGTTTCCAACCCAGCCCTCCTGTTTTCCCCTTCCCCCATTCCAATTTCATTGTAACTGGGGCGTGATCCGATAGAGAGATTGTCTCTATTTCAACTTGAACCAGGTGGTCAATTAATTGATGTTCTATTAATATGTGGTCTAGTCTTGAATACCTCTTATGCATGTTTGAAAAAAAGGTATAATCTCTATCTTGCATGTGTGTGATTCTCCAGGCATCTACTAATTGACTTATATGTAGTTCTTTTTTCAAGAGTTTCAGGGCCCTACTTCCTTCTCTCTGTACATGGGAGGTAGCATCCTTTTGTGGATCCATACAAAAATTAAAATCCCCTGCGAGGATCAGACGTCCTTTTTTAAAGTCCATCAACTTCCTCAGCACTTTTTTCAGATATATCTCCGGGCTTTTATTAGGAAAGTAAATATTGGCCAGTGTACATTCGATCTCCTGTAGTTTTCCCTTTAAGAACAAGAATCTCCCCTCTGGGTCTATCATTCTATCTTCCAGCTCAAACCTAGTATTCTTTGCCATACCTATTGCAACACCCTTCGCTCTCTTGACCGGGGAATCTGCATAATACCATGTTGGGTGATTTCTGGACCCCAGCCTAATGTTCGATTCTATCTTAAAATGTGTCTCCTGTAAAAATACTACTGAGGCTGCTCTATGGTGTAGTTCTTTGAACAGTCTAAATCTTTTCCCAGGGGAGTTCAACCCATTTACGTTATATGTTATAAACTGAATCTCTTCCATCTTCCATAAATCTTCTCTTCCCCTCCTTCTCCCTTCCCACTTGCTTTTGTATTTTTTTTTGCAGTAAAAATACCCCCCCTCCCCACTTCCCCACCCCCCCAACTTTACCCCTCCCCCCCACCCCCCTCCCCTCCCCCCTCTTTTTAGGCCTATCATTTGCCTATTGATCATTTATGGAAATAACTACCACTTTTGATCTAGTCCTTGGGCTAAAAACTCTGGGCATGGACGTCTTTCCCCTTGTCCATTCCCCATAGCTCCCCTGGTCCCTCTTGGGTTCATCTCCAGCGCCGTAAGGCAGGGGCGGTAGGGTGAGGGCAGACCAGTGTAGAGGAAAAGAGAAAAAAAAAACCAAAAAAAAAAACCCTTATCTTTTCTCCACCACCTCACTCCCCCTCCCCCCCTCCCCCCCACAAGTTGCCAATCCTCTTTTCTCTTCATTCTAAGTTCCCATTGATCTTCTTCCCAGCCTGAAATCTCCATTCTTTGTATTTTTAAACTATCACAAAAATATTTCAAATCTTCTGGGAACCTGAGGTACGACGTAACCCCGTTTTTCCATCCTATTAAACATTCAGGAGACCCCCACCTATATTGTACATTATGTTCTTTCAACCTTTCCAATAGGGGTCTCAAAGTTCTCCTTCTCCACAGAGTCTCTGGGGCCAAGTCCGCATATATCTGTATGTCTCCTCCTTCATACTTAATAACTGGTTTCCCCTTGATCTTCTTCCAAATTTTTTCTTTATCTCGAAACTCATAAAATGTAACTATAATGTCTCTCAGCCTTTCTTTCCCCAGGTATCTCTGGATGTTTCCTTTTCTGAAAATTCCTTCTATTTTAGTCCTTTCCATTTCAGTGCTGTCTGTTATAGTATTTAATATTTTACAAACCACTTCTTGCAGGTTTTCTCCCTTAGAGTTCTCTGGGACCCCACGTATCATAATGTTTCTCCTCCTGTCTCTATTTTCTTGTATCTCAGCTTTATATATCTATTTTTCTTGGGCTTTCCCTATGTTAATTATTACTTTTTCTAGCTCAGAGATAGCCTGGGTCTGATTTTTAACTTTCTCCTCCGTTTCCTCCACTCTCACCAACAGGTGTCCCAGGTCACTTTGGATATTTACCATTTCTTGTTTTATTGTTTTCTCCAGTTCTTTAAACATTTCTGCCATTTCTTTTTTATTAGGTATTTGTAGGTCTTTTTCCGTCTCTATGTTTCCTAATGAGTTCTGATTACTGGTGTCCAGGCCTAGTGATACTCTTGGGCTATTTTCCATGCTGGAGTCTGCTTCTCCTCTTTCAATCCTATTCTGGGCTCTTTCTGGGGTTACGTTTCCTTGGGAGGTGTATTTTTTAATTGAACCAGTCTGGGACCCTTTAAGCCCACTTCCTTTTACACTTTTATTTTTCATTTTCTCTGTAACTTTTATTCTTTGTTCCTCTGTTATGGATTCATGGATTTGGGGGGGAGAGAATCAAAGTTCTTGTATACAAGTCTCTGCACTAATCCCCGGCTGATCTTTTTGGGCTGTTCTGTCCACAAATCTTTTCCACCTTTTTTGCAGTCACCGGGGGTCCCCCCTTTCTCTTACCCCCTGCTATCCTTTAGGGAACCATGTAATACATCACAGTTAGTGTATAGAAGATTTCAGCTTTAGTCACTCACCCTCCTCGTATGTTTCATCCAGTGACCCCGCTGAATGCTCTCACCTTCAGGTCGCCTTAGATCCTTGTTCATGGAGAGGGGGGGGGGGGACCCTCCAGAGTCTCTTTGATTCTACAGTTAACCAGAGCTCAGTGGGTATCCTCTTGCCGTACTTTATGCTCTGGGAGTCTCAGGGGAATAGGGGGAGAATGCACCGGTCTCCGGCCAACAGGTCCGCTCTGCGCTCCCACCGCAGAACGCCGGCCGGCCGGCTTCCCGAACTCCCAGGAGTGCTTTGCGGCCGGTCACGTGATCGCTCCGGCTTCCCGGCGTCCAAGCGCCCTCTCACCACTAGTCACCAGCCGCTCTCCACTCTCCTCCCACAAACCTCCACCTCTCATCCCGGGGAGCCGTCAGGCCAGGGTAAGCGCCAAGCCGCAAGGCTTTCTACATGCCTCGGAAGGATCACAGGGGACCTGGGGAGGTCAGAACACGGAGCTCCGTCCGAGAGCTCCTACATTGAGCTCTCCTCTGCCGCCATGCTCAGGCTCCGCCCATGTATGTGACGTGTATGTTACCCCCTCACCTCCCTTGTCCTGGACATCTGAACATTAACCCCTTCACGGCCTCCTCCTCTCTCTGTGTGTAACCTATGATGCTGTTGTATTTAGTGCACCATTACCAAGCTCCATTTTTTTAACCCCTCGATACCTGCATATTTTTAAATTTCCTCAAAATTGTGGCAAAAAAAATATGTCCACATTCCAAAATCGGATCATTTTAGGGATGTTCGTACTGTTCTTGCGTTTGTATTCCTTATGTTTTATAACAGAAAGTAAGGGAAATAGTTTTTCTTTTTTTCAAAATGTTTGCTCTTTTTTCCTTTATACAGAAAAAAAAAAAAAAAAACAAGCGGTGATTAATTGCCATCAAAACAAAACTCTGCCTCAACATGATGATATTAAAATAATTTGGGTACAGTGTTGCATGATGGAGTAATTGTCTGTCAAACTATCACAGCACTGAAAACTGCCAACGTCCTGGTAGTGAAGGGGTATTCAAGTGGTTAAAGTGGTTGAAAAGGTTCAAGGTTTTTGACCTTCATGCATTCTACATTAGAAAAACCTTTTTGTGTGCAGCAGCCCCTTCAGCCCCGCTAATACTTTTCTAAGCCCCCTCTCAATCCAGCGATGTGCACTGGAGTCTTGGCTATCCTGGTGCTCCCTCTCCTCATTGGCAGAGACAGCAGCATTGGCTCCCACTGTTGTCAATCACAGCCAGTGAGCCAATGAGAAGAGAGGGAGGGGGGGCGACCCGCTGCTCCGCATGTGAACGGACACACGGAGCAGCAGCTAGGAACGCACCTGCTTGGGTACCTCCATAGCAAGCTGCTTGCTTTGGGGGCACTCGATAGGAGGGAGGGGACAGAAGTGCCGGCGGGGGACCTGAAAAGAGGAGGATCGGGGCTGCTCTGTGCAAAACTAGCAGGTAAATATAACATATTTGTTATAAAAGAAAAAAAAAATCCTTTAGTATCACTTTAACCCCCCTGGCGGTATTCCCGAGTGTAGCTCGGGGTAAAGTTTCAGCACCACAAGCGGTAACCCTGAGCTACACTCGGGAATACACTGCAGCGTTGCTCCAGGATCTCTTCTGCACTTACCTTGTCCTGCGCTCCCGCGATGTCCCCCCTGCAGTGTCCCCTGTAATGTCCTCCGGCCGATGCCGGCTCTTCTGGGTTCCGTTCCCTGCGACGTCGGGACGTATGGGGGATGGAACTGGCGGGAAATTTGAAAATTGTAAAAGTGACATTCACTCAATACACTAAAATCACATAGTATAACATTCCTGTATCAAACCATTTCACATACATTTTGTCCCGAGTGCTTTGTCCGGCGCCCTGCCTGCATTTTGTCTGTTCTTTCTGCCTGGAAACTGAGAAACGTCCATGGCGTCCAAAAAGCGTCCCTTTAGGTCAAAAGCGGTTTTAGACCGGCTAGAGAACAGCGATAGTAAATCAGAACCACTTGCAGAATTGAGTGATAATAATTTGTGGGGGAAATTCATCATCAGACACTGAAAACGATTCTGCAACTTTGCTCAGCGATGTGCGAACTTGGCGCTATATTTCACATTTCAGTATTTTTGGTTTGATTATATTATTGAATTACATTTATTATTATTATCATTTATGATTTCCTGTTTCAAATTTTAACATACCCGGGATGTTTACTAGACTCTTGTTCGGACAGATTTCAGTGAGTTATTCCTAAGAATTACAGGCCTACAATAAAAAGAATACATATTTCCATGCAAAAAAAGTACAGAAATATGGACATAATCAGACCACTAGCGAGGCTATGGAAAAGGACAGATAGAACAGAGAAATGTGCAAAGGGTGTCCTCACCCCAGAGTTAGGCCGAATATTTCTACAGAAAGATCTTGGAATCTGCTATTACTGGTAAATAGATTGTGCTAGAAAATGGTAGAACCTTCTTCAAAATGATTCATGAATAAGATGTTTGAAAAGTGACAGATCCTATTTAAATAAAAATATGCGTAACTGTTGCTCCATTTTTTTTCTCTCCCACCTTGGCAGGCCTCAGCTAGGCATTTTAACGGGTCCCAAGAGACGCTTGCTAGGTTGTTGTGAGAAAGTTTAGGAACTGTTATGTGTTTCTGAGAAACGCCGTGTCTGTTCCCGCTAGCCCTTAACCTGGAAAAAAAAGGCAAATTTATCACCACTTTAAAAATTGTCTTTAGCTCAAGATGCGTGAACTATATGAAAGCCGGAGCAGAAGCAGCAAGAAATACCTTCCAACAAACCACAGTAAATGAAAAGATTAACCGGCAACAAATCAACATAGAGAAACAAGGACAGTCACGGCTCAAGTTGTAAACCCCAACTCCGGGCAGCAGCATTTTCTTAGTTTTAGATTTGTACGTCATTTTTTATATCTGTAATAAAATACAATAAATGTTTTCTGCCGTCCAACTCTAAGTTGAACACTAGATGATGTTCAAATGAAGTGATTAAAATGGAGTGCCTGTCTCCAGCCCCCCCCACCAAAAGAAATTAAAAGTTAGCAGCTACAAATACTGTGGCAGCTGACTGTTAATATTATGGCACTGTCCAGGGATCCAGTGATGTCCTCACCCCAAACTGATTCTTCAGTTGGCTGCTGCATATGTATAGTTTTTTGTGATTTTTTTTTTTTTTTTTTTGTATTTTATCCTAAGTAGACATGAGGTTTTTTTTTATGCGTTTTTGTATGCGTTCTTTGCATACATTTATATTTAACTTTTGATTATTTACTTCTTAGCCCATATCTTCTTGGGATATTTTCTCACTTTTATCTGTTTGTTATTCTATTTTTCATTTATAATTTTTTCACAATTATTTTTTCACATTTATTTTTATCCATTATTCTTTTTCTCTTTCTTTGTTTAACTTTTTATTCCACTTCACTTTCCTTTTTTTCTTTTCTTCCTTGTTCTCTGAGATCACTAGTTTTGATACAATGGTTTTATGTCTTTTTACAATGTATTAGTAGGCGTACTCTCAGGATTCTGGAGTGCTGTTTAGGACAGGTGTTCTTTATTAACTAATACCTATATAAGATAGCACTTTTGTTGTTTTCTTTGTTATGAGTAACCTCCCTAGCGGTCTGATTATGTCAGTATTTCTGTGCTCAAAGCACATTTTTTTGCATGGAAATATGTAGTTTTTTTATTGTAGGCCTGTAATTTTTAGGAATAACTCACTGAAATCTGTCCGAACAAGAGTCTAGTAAACATCCCGGGGATGATAAAATTTGCAACACGAAATCATAAATTATAATTTAATAAATAATCATAAAAAATAATGATATAATAATAATAAATTTAATTCAATAATATAATCAAACCAAAAACACTGAAATGTGAAATAGAGCGCCAAGTTCGCACATCACTGAGCAAAGTCGCAGAATCGTTTTCAGTGTCTGATGAGGAATTTCCCCCACGAATCATTATCACTCAATTCTGCAAGTGGTTCTGATTTACTATCGCTGTTCTCTAGCCGGTCTAAAACCGCTTTTGACCTAAAGGGACGCTTTTTGGACGCCATGGACGTTTCTCAGTTTCCAGGCAGAAAGAACAGTAAAAATGCAGGCAGGGCGCCGGACAAAGCACTCGGGACAAAATGTATGTGAAATGGTTTGATACAGGAATGTTATACTATGTGATTTTAGTGTATTTAGCGAATGTCACTTTTTCACATTTTTAAATTTCCTGCCGGTTACGTCCCCCGTACGTCCCGACGTCGCAGGGAATGTAACCCAGATGCCGGCATCGGCCGGAGGACATTGCCGGGGACACTGCAGGGGGGACATCGCGGGAGCGCAGGACAAGGTAAGTGATCTAAGGAATCCCGGAGCAACGCTGCAGTGTATTCCCGAGTGTAGATCGGGGTTACCGCTTGTGGTGCTGAAACTTTACCCCGAGCTACACTCGGGAATACCGCCAGGGAGGTTAAGCACGAGATCGTGTGAAACACGTTAACAGGTCCTGTATTCATGTCCTGGTGTTTTGTGTATCCTATGGATTAATAAATGCACACTATATTCATCTATCCTCCGGTGTGCGGCTGAACCTTCTTCCTATTGCATCCTGTTGGGTGCTGGCGCCGCCATCTTGACTAAGAAAAACCGGCAGTGAAGCCTTGTGGCTTTAGAGCCAGTTTCTTACTGTGCTGCACTTTGTGGATGGGCCGCAGTCCTCTAGGACCTGTGAAGTGTCTCAGAGTGCTGCATGGGGGGCCACACTTCCGTGGTCCCGGAGTCTCCTGGGACCTGCCACGTGTCCCAGAATACTACGCGGAGGAAGGGGGGGGACAACTTCTGCTTTTGATTGCCTAGGTGTTCGCAGCGGAAGTGGGAGTGGATACCTGTTAAAACCAGGTACCCGCTACCCCCCCAAAAGGTGCCAAATGGGGCAGCGGAGGGGGTTGGGGGGAAAGCAGATAAGTGGAGCTTCCACTTTTGGGTGGAGTTTCGCTTTAAATCACTGATCAAATAATGTGCCTCAAAAAATTTATATGCCCCAAAAATTGAGCACATCTATAGTGTAGCAACTGATTCTTGGATTGGATATAAAACTTTTTGTATTTGATATAAAGTGTGAAGGGAAAGGGGAGTCATGACTGAAACCTTTAAATACATGAAGGGTGTGAATAAAGATCAGGAGGGCAGAATTTTCAATTTGAAGATCAAGAACACGGGGATATGACCTTGAACCTGCAAGAGGAAAGTTGAAAGCAAGGACTTTTCTTAGAAAGTAATATTTTAATGAAAGAGTAGTTGATTCTTGGAATAGACTTCCAGCAGACGTAATGGGTCAGACAACAGTCAGTGGATTCAAACATTCTTGGGACAAACATAGATCTATACTCAAAAATGTGAAAAAAAAATCAAATACTTAACATATTTTCCTTTCCTGATTAACTCCATGGCAGCATACACATGGATCCTTTGCTGCCATGAATGGAGCTAGTCAGAAATCTATATGGTTTGAGTATATATATATATGTATTATACAACAGGGGTGTTAAATTTCATTGCGATCTGCATCAGAATTATTGTCCCTCAATAGGCAGGTTAAATCTGTAAGACTAGATATTCAGAGCACCCCCCCTTACATCAGATGTCAAGAAGCCCCCCAACATCAGAAGTCAAGAGTCCCCCTCTTACATCACAGTGCACCCCCTTACCTTGTGCTGCTACCGGGAAAAAGGTGGGGGCGGAGCAGTTGAGCTGGCCCTACCAGCAACACGGGCCCAGTAGCTGTATAGCTGGCCCTTCCAGGAACATTGGCCCAGTAGCTGTATAGCTTGCCCTACCAGGGACATAGACTCAATAGCTGTATAGCTGGACCTACCAGTGACATGGGTCTAGAAGCTGTAGAGCTTGCCCTACCAGGGACATGGGCCCAATAGCTGTATAGCTGGCCCTACCAGGGACATGGGTCTAGAAGCTGTAGAGCTTGCCCTACCAGGAACATGGGCCCAATAGCTGTATAGCTGGCCCTACCAGGGACTTGGGTCTAGAAGCTGTAGAGCTTGCCCTACCAGGGACATGGGCCCAATAGCTGTATAGCTGGCCCTACCAGGGACCTGGGTCTAGAAGCTGTAGAGCTTTCCCTACCAGGGACATGAGCCCTATAGCTGTATAGCTGGCCCTACCAGGGACCTGGGTCTAGAAGCTGTAGAGCTTGCCCTACCAGGGACATGGGCCCAATAGCTGTATAGCTGGCCCTACCAGTGACATGGGTCTAGAAGCTGTAGAGCTTGCCCTACCAGGGACATGGGCCCAATAGCTGTATAGCTGGCCCTACCAGGTACATGGGCCCAATAGCTGTATAGCTGGCCCTACCAGGGACATGGGTCTAGAAGCTGTAGAGCTTGCCCTACCAGGGACATGGGCCCAATAACTGTATAGCTGGCCCTACCAGGTACATGGGTCTAGAATCTGTAGAGCTTGCCCTACCAGGGACATGGGCCCTATAGCTATATAGCTGGCCCTACCAGGGACCTGGGTCTAGAAGCTGTAGAGCTTGCCCTACCAGGGACATGGGCCCAATAGCTGTATAGCTGGCCAGACAAGGGACCTGGGTCTAGAAGCTGTAGAGCTTGCCCTACCAGGGACATGGGCCCAATAGCTGTATAGCTGGCCCTACCAGGGACCTGGGTCTAGAAGCTGTAGAGCTTGCCCTACCAGGGACATGGGCCCAATATCTGTATAGCTGGCCCTACCAGGGACATGGGTCTAGAAGCTGTAGAGCTTGCCCTACCAGGGACATGGGCTCAATAGCTGTATAGCTGGCCCTACCAGTGACATGGGTCTAGAAACTGTAGAGCTTGCCCTACCAGGAACATGGGCCCAATAGCTGTATAGCTGGCCCTACCAGGGACATGGGTCTAGAAACTGTAGAGCTTGCCCTACCAGGAACATAGGCCCAATAGCTGTATAGCTGGCCCTACCAGGTACATGGGTCTAGAAGTTGTAGAGCTTGCCCTACCGGGGACATGGGCCCAATAGCTGTATAGCTGGCCCTACCAGGGACCTGGGTCTAGAAGCTATAGAGCTTTCCCTACCAGGGACATGGGCCCAATAGCAGTTGAGCTGGCCCTACCAGGGACATGGGCCCAATGAAGGCTGAGCTGTCCCTACCAGGAACAAGGGCCCAGTAGCAGTTGAGCTGGCCCTACCAGGGACATAGGCCCAGTATCACAGTAGCAGTAGAGCTAGCCCTACCAGGATCACAGGCCCAGAAGCAGTTGAACTGGTCCTTCCAAGAACATGGACCCAGCAGCAGTTGCTGCCTTTCCTATTCCTGTATCTAAGATCCTAAATTCAAGTCTTGCTGTACAATAAATCTGTACAGAAGAAACTCTGTGTAGATAGCAGACGATAATTCCAAGTATGTCACAGAACACAGCTTATGACTGTGGTAGGCCATATGGTCCTCAGCTGCGCAGCTTCGGGTTCTGTAGTGCTTATTTTTCTTTAGCTTTCATGGAGTGCTTTCCATAGGGATGTTCCTGCCTACAATCAAGGTGTTGTAAATAGAAGCCCACGGATTGCACATATGGTCTGAGCCCTCCGGAGACCACACCGTGATTGGATTCTTCTCAGATAATATGCTGGTAACATACTGTCCCTGGAAATTTTACATTGTGTTTTTAAAACTATTCTAAGAAGAAACACATTCTAAAAATAACATGATACATCATCATAATGTTTGGAAATCTTGAAAGGAAATAAAATGGTTTGGGCCAAATTTAAATGATAAACTTTCCAAGTTTATATAGTAATGCAGGCCATAGGCGGGTCGAAAAAGGCTGATTTTTCGGCCGAAAAAAAAAAATTGGCCGATTTTAGCAACATTAGTGGGTGAATTGGTCAGCCGTTTTTTGGGGTTTGGCACATTTTTTTTTATCGGTAAAGTTGGAAAAAAAATCGGCCAATTTTGGCGATCGGCTGATTTTCCTGGCAATAATGGGCAAATCGGCCGATCGTTTTACCGATAAAAAATCTGCGCATGAGCCGTGACCTGCAAAAAGAAGAAAAAGAATAATAATAAGAAGAAGAACAAAAAGAAGAGGAAGAAGAAAAAGAAGAGAAGAAGAGGAATACGAAGAACAAAAAGAAGAAGAACAACAAAAAGAAGAAGAAAAAGAAGAAGAAGACGAAGAACAAAAAGAAGAGAAGAAGTAAAAAGAAGAAGAAAAAAAGACGAAGAAGAAAAAGAAGAAGAAGAAGAAAACAAGAACAAAAAGAAGAAGAAGAAGAAGAAGAAAAAGACGAAGAACAAAAAAAAGAGGAAGAAAAAGAAGAAGAATTCCAGTCCGCTATTATATATTATATGAAAAGTATTGCGGTTGCAACAATGTATCTATTTGTATCCGAACAAAAACATCTGTATCCGAAAGGGATACAAATGGATACATTGTTGCAACCGCAATACTTTTTCATGTCAAATATAATAGCGGAGCTCTCTGCACGGGACAGAAGTAATTAAATGCCGGCCGTAGACGGGATGAAAATCAACCGATCTTTTTTACCATTGGTGGTAATGTCGGCCTATTGAACGACTGATATTTCGCTTTTTTTTTTTTAAATGGCCAGTTCTCGACCTGTCTGTGGCCTGCATAAGCTAGGCATTTAAAGATCGAGTCAATAAAAGTTTTTCTCGTAGTTATACTTTAAAGTTGAATGCACAAAAATTGTATGGCCAGATGGTAACATGTATGGTGACTAGTGATGAGCTTAGGTTCGATCCAAACCCAAGTTCGTCTGAACTCAGAGTTAGGTGTCATTGCTGCTCCAATGAGTGCCGGGCAGGAGATTCCGCATCCTGCAGCTGATGTACACAAAGGAGCAGAGATACCTGGGACATCATTGACCTAATATGGGCACATGGTTATACAGTGAAGGAAATGCGTATTTGCCCCCCGGCTGCTGTTGAATGTTTGCCCACTCACAAAGAAATGATCGGTCTAAAAATCGAATGTTCGGTGTATTGTAACACTGAGAGACAGAATAGCAACAAAAAATTCAACAGAAATGCATGTCTAACAAATGATGACTGATCTGCATGTTCATAAAGGAAATAAGTATTTGATCCCCTATCATTCAGCAGGATTTCTGACTACCAGGTGTCTTTCATACAGGTAACAAGCTGAGATTAGAAGCAGTCTCTTAAAGGGAGTGCTGCTAATCTCATTTTTTTACCTGTGTTAGTCATGCATGACTAAGGCTCCATTCACACTAGTGCAATTTCAGGGAGAGCCGCTGCTCTCATGCACAGTGCTGAAGCACGGTGGGGCTCAGGTAAGTATAAGTGTGGCCTGGGGGGGGGGGGATCCCAGACACAGAAGACTTTTTACATTAATGCATAGAATGCATTAATGTACACAAACCTTAAGGCTTTACAACGACTTTAAAATTTTAAACAACCCTTGACTTACATTGAACCAAAAGTCTTGGGGGAACTTCCTCTTCACCTGAACTTTCCAGACTGAATGCCCAACACCTTTTGCTTGAGCGACCCTTGCCACTCCACCCTGCCCATCTGACCTTCAGCTTCCAACCAGGTAAGACCTATACCCACTTACACCTTGAGTTCAACTTTTTATCCTTTTTCTGACCTGTTCCTGCCGTTAGTCATGCAGCCCCTCCATCCATTTTCTCTTCTTCGGGTCTCACTTTTTGTTCTAGAACAAGGGTCTTCAAACTTTGGGAACAAAGGGCCAGTTTACTGCCCTTCAAATATTAGGGTGGCCGGACTGTGGCCAGCAGCAGTAGAAAATGTCCTGGCATTGGTGGGAGTAAACAATGCCATAGGCTTGGTGGTCAGTGAGAGTAAAAAAATATTACATCATTGGTGTGAGTGAGAGGAATGGTGCCCTATCATGGGTGTCAGTGGGAGAAATAGTGCCCCATTATTGGTGTCAGTGAGAGGAATGGTGCCCCATAATCGGTGTCAGTAGGAGAAATAGTGCCCCATTATTGGTGTCAGTGGGAGGAATAGAGTGCCCCATCGTTGGTGTCAGTGGGAGGAATAGAGTGCCCCATCCTTAGTGTCATTGGGAGGAATGGTGCTCCATCATTGGTGTCAGTGGGAGGAATAGTGCCCCATCATTGATGTCAGTGGGAGGAAACGTGCCCCACCATTGGTGTCAGTGGTAGGAATGGTGTCCCATCATTGGTGTCATTGGGAGGAATAGAGTGCCCCATCATTGGTGTCAGTGGGGGGAATAGAGTGCCCCATCCTTAGTGTCAGTTGGAGGAATAGTGCCCCATCATTGGTATCAGTGGGAAGAACAGCGCCCTATCATTGGTATGAGTGGGAGGAATAGTTCCCTATCTTTGGTGTCAGTCAAAGGACTAGTGCCTCCTATCAGTGGAAGGAATAGTGCCCCAAGGGTCTTATAAGTGCAAGTAAAGGTGGGCCACAGGTTGAAAACTCCTGTTCTAGAAGCTTTATTACAAAATAATAAATGCGTAACCTATCAATATAAAACTCGTGAGTGGTTCTAACTCTTCCAACTTTGTCGGATAAAAAGCCTTGGCTGGAATTAATATTTGATATTTCTGCTCACCATGTGAAGAACATAGCAGCTAACCTGCAAAAAATAACGTGATTGGCTATTATGGACAACAATTTATTTTTTCTTCATGTTTTTTTCATGAGCCCTTATATCTATTGTATGAAGAGAGCACATGACATTTAGCATACAAATGAGAAGAACAGAGTATTCAGGATATTGTACATATATTTGCATTCTTGTTGTGAATTAGCATTGTATATTTGTCTCCCTCTAATAGAGGTTATGTTCCCTATTATACAATATTATCCAGTGAATCAGATACCAATGGATAATACGGCGACTCGGGCCCTGCTGCATCACCATTCATTTGCCGTACCAAATGATTTCTTGTTCTATTTACAAATGATTCCCAATTGCTTTTCTACGCTTATAGCTGAATCCCAGACAAAAAAAAAAAAATCACTATAATTTTTTTTCTTTATTATAAAAGAATATACATTTATTTTGTAAAGCCAACCAGTATACGTTATTTTTTCCTCATTGATAAATAAAGATACAAAATTAAAACAAAAACGAAGATGTAATGAAACAAAAAAGGGTTCATTTATTAAAGTCTATCTTCGGGTATGTTCAAGTGGTTTCCCAACCAATGTCAAGTCAAAGGGAATTCTGGTGGTTGAACCACCCAAAGTGAATTATATATCCCCTCTGTTTATTTGTCCGAGGTCAGGGATCTGTTTATTTGTCCAAGGTCAGCGACCCGTATACCTTGACGTAAACAGATAAAACCATAAAAATCCAATAAAACCATGTTCATCTAAATTTTTCACCCCCGTGCTAGAAGGTAGCAGTCAGATCTTCCATGTTTTTGGTTTCTGTGATTTTACTATCAATGGAGGAGTCTCTTGTTTCTAAAAGGTTGGGATAGAGACCCTGAATGCATTCAATAGGTGGGTCAACAAAGAACATTTGTATCTGCATCTATGAAGGTAGGAGGTAAGTGGCTGGGTTGTTTCTCAGGTCAACATAATTTTTAAGCAGGTCTCATGACCTGGTTCCAGAAGGAACTCTGTTTCTCTAAGATTTCCTTGGTCCTCTGAAGCACCATTCTGGTTGGCTATGCTGCATCCAGGTGAGCCTGGAGCCCGTCTTGGGTCAAGCCCAGGGGTGGACTGACCATTTGGAAACTCTGGCACTGTCCGAGGGCCCGGGGTCAGTAGTGGGCCCCATGAGTTGCCCCTGTTACCTTTTTCATAGGCTTTTTTGAGTTTGGGCAAGGACACAGGGGCCCCATGATCCCCTATTGCCCTGGGGCCCCCATGAGTTGTCAGTCCGCCCCTGGGTCATATTCATTCCTAGAAGAATTCAATACCAAGAACAATAGCTGTAGCTGTGGACTTACATAAACAATTCTAGAAAAATAATGTATTATACATCAAATTTAAAAATGTCTGTTCTAGGGTTCACACATGTGTTCCAATACTCCACATGTAGACTCAGAAGGGGGGGGTTTACTAAAACTGGAGAGTGCAAAATCTGGTGCAGCTCTGCGTAGAAACCAATCGACTTCCAGGTTGTTGTTTTTTTTTGTCAAAGCTTAACCACTTTAATACCGGGCACTTATACCCCCTTCCTCCCCAGGCCAATTTTCAGCTTTCAGCGCTGTCACATTTTGAATGACAATTGCGCAGTCATGCAACACTACCCATATGAAATTTTTATCATTTTTTTTCACACAAATAGAGCTTTCTTTTGGTGGTATTTAATCCCCACTGAGTTTTTTTATTTTTTGCTAAACAAAACAAAAAACACCTGAAACTTTTGAAAAAAAAACACACTTTTCTTCGGTTCTGTTATACAATTTTGCAAGTAAATAACATTTCTTCATAAATTTAGGTCAAAATGTATTCTGCTACATTTCTTTAGAGAAAATAATAATAATAATTGAATTTGTATTTTTTTTCAGATGTTTCTATTATTTTTTTATTTTTTATGACATTTTTTCTTTTTTTTACTATTTTATTTTTCAGCACACTGTGACCAAAGCAATATAATGTTACCATAGTAACATTGAACTACTCTGGGCAAGTGATCAGGATTTTTTAATTTTTTTTTTAACACATTATAATTGCTAATACCAATGTGTTTAATCGATATTTGAAATCATTGTTACTGAATGAAACTCTTTCATTCAGTCTTTTGTTGTGATTAGCTGTGATTGCACAAAGCTGATCACATGATACAGATGGGCTGTGATTGGCCCTGTCTGTATAATGTGACTGCCTTGACCAGTCACAGCTAACAACATAATTGTATACAATCAGGGGCGGACTGACAACTCATGGGGCCCCCGGGCAATAGGGGATCATGGGGCCCCTGTGTCCTTTCCCAAACTCAAAAAAGCCTATGAAAAAGGTACCAGGGGCATGTCATAGGGTCCCCTACTGACCCCGGGCCCTCAGGCAGTGCCCAAGTTTCCAAATGGTCAGTCCGCCCCTGTATACAATGGATGGCATGACAGGAAGCCATCCATTGCATACAATTGACAGGTGATCTGTTGTGGTTGGTCACAGCGGTCACATGACACTGGCATATGATGCCCAGTCAAAACGGCGAGTGTTCCGCCCCGGCTATAGGCTATAGGCTGGCGGGAAGGTGTTAATTAAACAAACTGAAGTTAGAAGCTGATTGGCTCCCATGCACAGATGCACCAGATTTTGCACTCTCCAGTTTTAGTAAATCAACCCTAAAGTCTTTATGGGAATCAGTAATCTGTTAAAATTATGCAAATTTGTACAATCCAATCTTGTGTGTCCCGTCGGTTCCTTTCCTGTGTGCAAATCCCGGGTGGAGTAAACCGCACACGCCAATGTAATGTGTGGTCATATATATGTACAGGGGCAGCACAGTGGCTAAGTGGTTAGCACTTCCACCTGGCAGTACTGGGGTCGTTGGTTCGAATCCCAGCCACGGCACCGCTTGCCTGGAGTTTGCATGTTCTCCCTGTCCCTGCGTGGGTTTCCTCCAGGTACTCCGGTTTCCTCTCACACTTCAAAGACATGCTGGTAGGTGAATTGGCTCCTGTCTAATTTGGCCCTAGTATGTGTATGTATGTATGTGAGTTAGGGACCTTAGATTGTACACCCCTTGAGGGTTAGGGGCTGATGTGAATGTACAATATATATGTAAAGCGCTGTGTAAATTGATGGCATTATATAAGTACCATAAATAAATGTACAGTATATATGTATACTATGTGTGTGTGTATATATATATATATATACACATACGTACTGTATATATTCAAAACCCCTTCAGTAACAAGATTTGGGGACCAAGGAGTAGGATTGAGATGAAAGGCTCACCTTGATGTTGAGTGTAATTTGTTTTTAATAATAATTTGATGTGCAGAGAAAAAGATATTTAAAAATAATTTTTGTTTTATGTTAACTTGCTTTTGGTCAGGGATTCAAATTTTTGCACTACGGAAACAAAGACAGCCCCTTTTCATAGAAAATCCAACATTCCTAATTTGTGGAGGCTGAAGGTTGTGTAAGTAAATAAATCATGTAAGTAAATCTGCACTTAGCCATACATCGAACTTGAGGTTGTAAATGTATTATTCCTGTGATTCCCATTCCAGTCTAGTAACATGAACTTTTCTCATTTTTTTCAAAGACTGCTTTTTAAATCAGAATCCTCTTGATAGGAGAAGCAGTGCAGGTCTTATACTGATTACCAAATGGATTAGTCACACTTAGCTGACAGCATTTAAAGTATCTTCAAATACCCTCATGAGTTTGAAGTTTTCTGTTGGCCATTTGTGCTTTTAATTAGGACAGTGAAGGAAGTGAACAAATATGGAAATTAATGAGATCCATTTCCCCCCTCAATGGTGTTCCTTCAACAGGCTTAGAAAAAGCTAAAAAAAAGACATACCATACGTTTAGAGTTGTGTACCTGTTTTCTGCTAATCTACGTGATTTGAATACATTTAGTTAAGAAATAATGGTATGAACAACAATTTTTTGGAAACAATATTTACAGAGAGAGAAAGATGGAACCACTGTAAGCCCACATGGATGGTTTATAGGCAGTTGATCCTCGGCCTGCTTGGAGTTGGTGAAGGTTTTCTGATCTTCGCAAGACATGAAGTCCTCATGATATACTTGACCCTTGTGACATCTACCACTGGATGTCCAAGTGGAAGTGATCCTGGAATCACTGTCCCATGGGAACCACAGCAGATTAAAGCAGAATTAATCTATCCAATCTTTTGCCAAATAAAGTCAAAATTCCACACTAGATGCCTCAAAAATAACGTTCAGTTTCAAAGGAAGACTCTTCCTACAATCGCAGCCAATTCAGCATGGGGTGTTGTTGGAACCATCGTAAAGTGTATCTATAGGCAGATCTTTTTTAAGTTTGGGATAGATTAGGGAAGGAATTAAACTAGGTTATTTATTTTCTCTATGTAACATTGGGGAAATTTACTTCTTTTCCTGTCCCAGAAACTGAAAGGAAATGTCATGGCCTGGATCTGAACCCAGGACCTCTGCTGTCTCTGGTAGTAACTCTTCATGCTGAGCCACCTGAGATTCTAAACAGCTCCCTGTCAGATTGTTTAGGACTTTCTTGAATGGTCTCTTTTTTTTGGAGAACCTTGATTTATTTTCCTTCTTTTCCTGTCCCAGAAACACATCAGAAAGTGAAAGGAAATAGATCTGAACCCAGGACCTCTGCTGTGTCCGGTAGTAACTCTTCATGCTGAGCCACTTGAGATTCTAAACAGCTCCCTGTCAGATTGTTTAGGACTTTCTTGAATTGTCTCTTTTTTTTATTGGTGAACCTTGATTTCTTTTCCTGTCCAAGAAACACATCAGAAAGTGAAAGGAAATGTCCTGGCCTGGATCTGAACCCAGGACCTCTGCTGTGTCTGGTAGTAACTCTTCATGCTGAGCCACCTGAGATTCTAAACAGCTCCCTGTCAGATTGTTTAGGACTTTCTTGAATGGTCTCTTTTTTTTGTGAACCTTGATTTCTTTTCCAGTCCCAGGAACACATCAGAAAGTGAAAGGAAATGTCAGGGAATAGATCTGAACCCAGGACCTCTGCTGTGTCTGGTAGTAACTCTTCATGCTGAGCTACCTGAGATTCTAAACAGTTCCCTGTCAGATTGTTTAGGACTTTCTTGAATTGTCTCTTTTTTTGGTGAACCTTGATTTCTTTTGCTTCTCCCATGAACTTCCTGATTTAAGGCATGTGTCTGCACTTCCTGTATGAAAGATTACTGTGCTCTCTCCTGCCAATATCTTGGTCCTGTCAGTCCTCCTGCTGTCTGTATCTCTGCTGCCACTTGTTATCGATGTTTGGCTTGTTCCTTGACTATGCTTCTGCTTGATCCCAACCTGCAACCACTCTTTGCTGCCCTTTGGCTTGTTTACCGACTATGCTTTTGTTTATCCCTACCTACTAAATCTGCTACTGGACCCTGGCCGACTTGTTCACCTCATGGTGGGATGAACTGGAGGACCATGACCTTGTACTAACACACAGGAAACCCATCTCCACCATCAGGAGCTCTGGTGAACATCTGTTAGCAGATAGACTCCACACCTCAGATGAACCTGTATCATCTGCCAGGGTGACCTGCTTCTGTACCTACCTAGCTGGTTGGTTGGTGGGAGCCTCGCTACTGCTACAGCTACAGCTACTGGTCTCCAAGCCTGAATCCAGATCATGACAGGAAATCTGCACAAAGTAAAGGGAATTCCAATCTTGGACAGTTGCTCCCAGAGCAGGTGTCCGTATTGGAAGACTTTCCCTCAACTCTTGTTCTGGGGACAACTCCAACATTTTGGATTTATCTTCACTTTCTTTCTTGGTGAGAATGGTCATCAGTACAAATAGAGAGGGTTATTCTTCCCAGTGGGGACATGGGGGTTGGTGGGAGCCTCGCTACTGCTACTGGTCTCCAAGCCTGAATCCAGATCATGACAGGAAATCTGCACAAAGTAAAGGGAATTCCCATCTTGGACAGTTGCTCCCAGAGCAGGTGTCCATATTGGAAGACTTTCCCTCAACTCTTGTTCTGGGGACAACTCCAACATTTTGGATTTATCCTCACTTTCTTTCTTGGTGAGAATGGTCATCAGTACAAATAGAGAGGTTTAGTCTTCCCAGTGGGGACATGGGGGTTGATGGGAGCCTCGCTACTGCTACAGATACTGGTCTCCAAGCCTGAATCCAGATCTTGACAGGAAATCTGCACAAAGTAAAGGGAATTCCCATCTTGGACAGTTGCTCCCAGAGCAGGTGTCCCCAATTGGAAGACTTTCCCTCACCTTTTGTTCTGGGGACAATTCCAACATTTTGGATTTATCCTCACTTTCTTTCTTGGTGAGAATGGCCATCAGTACAAATAGAGAGGGTTATTCTTCCCAGTGGGGACATGGGGGTTGGTGGGAGCCTCGCTACTGCTACAGATACTGGTCTCCAAGCCTGAATCCAGATCGTGGCAGGAAAATCTGCACAAAGTAAAGGGTATTCCCTTCTTGGACAGTTGCTCCCAGAGCAGGTGTCCCCATTGGAAGACTTTCCCTCACCTCTTGTTCTGGGGACAATTCCAACATTTTGGATTTATCCTCACTTTCTTTCTTGGTGGGAATGGAATCAGTACAAATAGAGAGGGTTATTCTTCCCAGTTAACTTGCATTAAACAGATACAAAGAACTTGATCTGAGATAGTGGACAGTGTTTCTCAAGGCATAGGAAAGAGGCATTACCACCTCAAAACACATAGCCATGCCCCCTCCATGCCTCCCTATTATCTGACATCATCATCCAAGTTCCCACGCTGTCAGATCAGCTCCTGAGCTTGTATATCCTCTTTTGCTGGCAATTCTACATCCAACTTCTCCAGATTACCACTGTACTGCCCAGGTTTCAATGGATGATGGCTACAAAGCATATGATATGTGATTTTAATTCTACTACATATGAGTGGCTAATTTGCTTTTTTTTTCTAATAATCTGATTTGCTGCACTTAGATGCGCCCTCTTGTGTCTCTTTACCAGAAAACTAAAGACCTATCTGATCACGCATCTAAGTCTTGTTAGTGAGTGATCCCTGATGAGGGGGGGGGGGTGCTGTGATACTCAAAGCATGTTGGTTGTTTTATGCAAATTATGTTAAAAAACCTTTGAAGCCTTTTGGACTATTTACCCTTTTGGCTTGGTGCTTCTATTATGTTTTGAGACACAGCACAGCCTTGCCTGCAAGGTCAGGAGACTTGATTTGTCTCCACTGCAGTTCTATAATATTTGCAGGTCTCCTCTCCACTGGACAATAAAGGCAGAAGTGGCAGAGCTCCTCTTTCTGCCACTCTGCTCTCTTCTTCTATCAATGTGCTCCTTGCACAGCAGCACAGCTAATTGGCTCTTTGTGCTGCCTCTAACTCTCCCAGTCTGAGTTCTGCTGTACAGAGACTGCAGGTTGATACCTAGCCAAAATCAGGTACTTAAACTTATTGCATTGAAAAAACATCCGGGGTGTATTAATGAATATATAGCTGAATTAAATTGTATCTATTATAACCAGAGCTTTTTTTCAGCTGGAATGCGGGGGAATGCAGTCCCGGCACCTCCAGCACTGAATGTATGTAATGGCAAGGGGTACTGGGAGGTGCTGGAAGGTCTATTGTTTCTGGCTGCTTAGGGGATCTATTGTGACCGGTGGGGAATCTATTGTTGACAGGCAGGATCTATTGTTGAAGGAGGGGTTTATTGTTGCTGGCTGCTGGAAAGTCTATTGATGCTGGCTGATCCTGGGATATCTGTTGTTGCTGCTGGGGGTTTATTGTTGCTGGGGTGGTATTTTGTTGTTTGGGGGGGGGGTCTATTGCTGCTGGCTGTAGGGGATCTATTTTACTGCTTTTCTTGTTCTCATTAACAAATTTCATATAAATTACATAGCACCACAAAATGATACTTGGCCGTGTATTCTCTACAAGGAGCGGTACTGGGAGGTGGGTAGAGGTGGAACCAAGGAACTGCACTTGGAGGTGGGTAGGGGGTGGAACCAAGGAACTGCACTTGGAGGTGGGTAGGGGGTGGAACCAAGGAACTGCACTTGGAGGTGGGTAGGGGGTGGAACCAAGGAACGGCACTCAGAGGTGGGTAGGGGGTGGATTCAAGGGACTGCACTCGGAGGTGGGTAGGGGGTGGAACCAAGGGACTGCACTCGGAGGTAGGTAGGGGGTGGAACCAAGGGAATGCACTCGGAGGTGGGTAGGGGGTGGAACCAAGGAACTGCACTCGGAGGTGGGTAGGGGGTGGAACCAAGGAACTGCACTCGGAGGTGGGTAGGGGGTGGAACCAAGAGACTGCACTCGGAGGTGGGTAGGGGGTGGAACCAAGGAACTGCACTCGGAGGTGGGTAGGGGGTGGAACCAAGGGACTGCACTCGGAGGTGGGTAGGGGGTGGAACCAAGGAACTGCACTCGGAGGTGGGTAGGGGGTGGAACCAAGGAACGGCACTCGGAGGTGGGTAGGGGGTGGAACCAAGGGACTGCACTCGGAAGTGGGTAGGGGGTGGAACCAAGGGACTGCACTCGGAAGTGGGTAGGGGGTGGAACCAAGGGACTGCACTCGGAGGTGGGTAGGGGGTGGAACCAAGGGACTGCACTTGGAGGTGGGTAGGGGGTGGAACCAAGAGACTGCACTCGGAGGTGGGTAGGGGGGCGGAGACAAAAAAGTGATTCAGAAGGGTGGAGTTCCTGCACCTATTTCCTGAGAAAAAAGCTCTGATTATAACTGCCCAGTATTCAGTTTTAAACCTATATGGATGCAGGCAGTTCCATCACTGGACTTTTCTTTCTTTAAGAAAATTAAGCAACATTTTCAATCGGGAAAGCAGTGAAGACATCATTACATCCAATGAAGCAAGTATATATGCATGAAATAATGGACCAGAGGCACAAGACTGTCGCTGGAAAAAATACATTAATTACATGCCATGTTACGTGGACAGTAAAATGATAAATTCAATGCAGAGTTGACAGGCAGCATCTGTAGTCAGTACAAGAGATGAAGACTTCAGAAAGAGATCCGGTGCAGCCAATGAGTTCAGAGAAGATCAGGAAAACACAGATATTTCTTGATTAGTTTTACGCTCACAATTCAAGTCGCATCCCCTTGGGCACGATCTCCTTCTCTTAACCTTGGCACAACTCAGCAAGTACCCTTTAGTTTAGCTATCATCGGCTTCCTCTCCTGTCATTCTAGACTGCTATGTCCAGCCAACCAACTGAGTTTGTTTCAGATCACATTTTTGTGTCTTTAGCAATCTAAATGAGATCTTTTCTCAGAGGAATGCGACTCTTCAAGAAGCGCTAATATGCAAGCAGGTCAGGTTTTATGGATATATTGGATTAAGCCAGGGATGAAACACTTTGCTTTTCAGTTTTAATAGTTTATGTGTGGCAGAAATGATTGTTGCTGGAGCATGGAAATCTAGAATTCTGATTGACTGCCAACAGGTGCTGGTGGAGCACTGGACCCTAGACTAAGAATTGACTAGGATTGGGTAGTGTTGGTGAAGCACTGGACTCTAGAATGTGGATTGCCTGTCATTAGACATGTGATTGTAGAACTCTGCACCCTAGAATGGGGGTTGACTGCTATTAGATATGTGTTGGTTGAGCACTGGACTCTAGAATGGGGATTGCTTTCCATTAGGTATGTGTTGGCAGAGCACTGGACACTAGAATGGGTATTGACTTCCCTTAGGAATGGGTTGGTGGAGCACTAGACCCTGGAATGGGGTTTGACTTTCATTAGGTATGTGTTGGTGGAACATTGGGATGGAGACTGACTGCCTTTAGGTATGTGTTGGTGAAGCACTGAACCCTAGAATGGGGGTTAGTTGCCATTAGGTATGTGTCAGTGGAACATTGAACCCTAGAATGGGAACTGACTGCCTTTACGTATATGTTGGTGGAGCACTGGACTTCAGAATGGGGATGGATTGCCTTTAAGTATGTGTTGGTTGAGAATTAAACCCTAGAATGGGGACTGACTGCCTTTAGGTATGTGTTGGCAGAGCACTGGACCCTAGAATGTGGATTGACTACTATTAGATATGTGTTGGTGGAGCACTGGACTCTACAAAGGGGATTGACTGCCATTAGGTATGTGTTGATAGAGCACTGGACACTAGAATGAGTATTGCCTGCCATTAGGAATGGGTTGGTGGAGCACTAGACCCTGGAATGGGGATTGACTTTCATTAGGTATGTGTTGGTGGAACATTGGATCCTAGGATGGGGACTGACTGCATTTAGGTATGTGTTGGTGGAGCACTGAACCTTAGAATGGGGATGAGCTGCCATTAGGTATGTGTTGGTTAAACACTGATCCCCAGAATGGAGACTGACTGCCTTTATGTACTTGTTGGTAGATCAGTGGACTCTAGAATGGGGATTGACTGCCATTAGGTATGTGTTGGTGGAGCACTGAACCCTAGAATGTGGATTGACTACTATTAGATATATGTTGGTGGAGCACTGGACTCTACAATGGGGATTGACTGCCATTAGGTATGTGTTGGTAGAGCAATGGACACTAGAATAGGTATTGACTGCCCTTAGGAATGGGTTGGTAGAGCAATAGACCCTAGAATGGGGATTGACATTCATTAGGTATGTGTCAGTGGAATATTGGACCCCAGAATGGGGATTGACTACCATTAAGTATGTATTGGTGGAGCACTGGACCCTAGAATGTGGACTGACTACTATTACATATGTGTTGGTGGAACACTGGACCCTAGAATGTGGATTGACTACTATTGGATATATGTTGGTGGAGCAATGGACTCTACAATGGGGATTGACTGCCATTAGGTATGTGTTGGCAGAGCACTGGACACTAGAATGGGTATTGACTGCCCTTAGGAACAGGTTTGTAGAGCAATAGACCCTAGAATGGGGATTGACTTTCATTAGGTATGTGTCAGTGGAATATTGTACTCCAGAGTGGGGATTGACTACCATTAAGTATGTATTGGTGGAGCACTGGACCCTAGAATGTGGATTGACTACTATTACATATGTGTTGGTGGAACACTGGACTCTATGGAGATTGACTGCTAATATGTATGTGTTGGTGGAGCACTGGACCTTACAATAGAGTATTAATTGATGGGCTTGTCTCAAAATCATGCAGCAAAATGTAGTAATTTCTGTATTTGACAACAACAGCCTAAATAATAGTCATAGACTAAATGATTTTCATGCTGTCCCAAAACAAATAGCTAATCAAAAGTTATTATTCAGCTCTTTTTCATACATGAAGCAGTCCATAGGGTACCTATATCACTGGCTGAGGATCTGTAATATTCACATTACACCCCATCCCCCTTAGTAATTGTCTTTAAATAATAAACTCAAAGTTCCGTCAAAGGGAGCCTTGCCCCAGTACTGGTTCTCTTTAACGGAAATATCAGTGTTTACCAATGCTGTTAGAGTTTCTTCTACAGAACAGTTTTTCTTCGCTGCCATTCACTTTAGCCAAGCCTGTCGCTATTAATAGTTGATATATGCAGCAATGTCAGGTGAACGCGTCACATTATTTTTGTATTCGGCTTTTTTAGCCCGGCACATCGAAGAATGATCGCTTGTTTTGTGTCTATTTTAAATAAATTTAGATTATAAGTGGAAGGCATGACCAAAAAATAAACACACACATACATATGTGTGTGTTTGTTTGTATGTATAAAAAGTAACTCCACTTTTGTTGAAAAAAAAAAAAAACACCCTCTCAGGGATTTTTACAAATGTTTTTTTATTTCATTTTTATTTTAACATACGATTTTTACCTTTTGTCATTCTGAAGAAACAGCTGTTTGCTTCCCCATGACTAATTCTGAATGGGAGAGTCTGGTTCATTATAATCTCCTGTTGCATTCTCAGCGTTTTGTGCTGGCAGTTTTTTTTTAATAAAAAAACATGGGAAAATGTGAATGTATCACAGAGATGTATTTTAAAATTTTGTTTAGATATACAGTTTAATTAATGTAGTTAGTTGATTTAATTAATGCGATTTATTTTATATTTAATTAAGTTCAGTGTAATGAGTTCATCTCAGTTTTTTTTGTCTTGTTTTTTTTTTTAATAATTTTTGTATTAAGCAGGGGCGTACTGACCATTTGGAAACTCGGGCACTGCCGAGGGCCCGGGGTCAGTAGTGGGCCCCATGAGATGCCCCTGGTACCTTTTTCATAGGCTTTTTTGAGTTTGGTCAAGGACACGGGGCCCCATAATCCCCTATTGCCCGGGGGCCCCATGAGTTGTCAGTCCGCCCCTGTGTACAAGCAAAAATGCTATTTTTCCGCTGTAAAAACGTCCCGTGTGCATGGGGACTTACTCCCACACTCCGGTCTGCATATGTACTCCACGGCATTTCTAATGGCCAGCCGCAGCACACAGGAGCTCTGTTGTCTTCTAGATATTCCAACCAGGCCAAATGATTAAAATTGATCGAAATCCAATCTAAATGAAGATTTAGGGTAGATCTAGATGTGCGTTTAAATCTCCCTCACTTCCAGATTGCGCTCCAGAGCAGGGGGCGGACTGACCATTTGGAAATTCGGGCACTGCCCGAGGGCCCAGGGTCAGTAGAGGGCCCCATGAGATGCCCCTGGTACCTTTTTCATAGGCTTTTTTGAGTTTGGTCAAGGACACGGGGCCCCATAATCCCCTATTGCCCAGGGGCCCCATGAGTTGTCAGTCCGCCCCTGTGTACAAGCAAAAATGCTATTTTTTTTATTGTGATTGGCTATTCTTTGCAAAGTGAATCTGTACCTCATTTACTAAGCTCTGGAGCAACTGCACATTGCAAAGTGCACCGTCTACTTGCCTTTAGTAAATCAACCCCACTGACATTTACATTCATTAAATGCGATTTCAGATGCAATTTCAATCCGCAAATCGCACCTGAAATCGCAGCGGTATGACCAGGCACTTATAGCCCCCTGCCAATTTCTCTGACCGTAGTGGGGGCGACTCTATCAAGCTGTTTATTGGGGATTCCTTGTGAAGTCATCAGTAATAAATACTTCTGTTCCTTTTTTTCGATTTTGAAGTTACGATGAAGACATTGTACATTTTTTTTTAACTAATCAAGTAGAGCATTTTTTTTTTTATTTCTTTACTTTTCAAAGTGGATTTTCACTATACTTAGTGAATGAGATGAAACAAAATGAAAATTCACTTTGCAAAGAAATCCCGGGGGAAATTAGACAGGAGTTTTGCTTGTTGCGTGTAATTGGATGATTGAAGAGAGCGCAGCTTAACCTCGTTTACTTAGCCACTGAATTCCTTCTTTGCAAAGTAAATTTTCCCTTTGCTTAGTGAATGAGGGGAAACTGGAGCTGTGCCGACTTCAATCACCCAATCATGTGCCAGGAAAGTCCTAGTGGCTAAATGGTTAGCACTTCTGCCTGGCAGTACTAGAGTTGTTGGTTTGAATCCCAACCATGGCACCACCTGCCTGGAGTTTGCATGTTCTCCCTGTGCCTGCGTGGGGGTACTCTGGTTTCCTCCCATGCTCCAAAGACATGTTGGTAGGTTAATTGGATCCTGACCAGGGGAAGACTGACAACTCATGGAGCCCCCGAGCAATAGGAGATCATGGGGCCCCTGTGTCCTTGCCCACACTAAACCACACCCAAAAAAGCCTATGAAAGGTACCAGGGGCATCTCATGGGGCCCCCTACTGACCCTGGGCCCTCGAGCAGTGCCGAGTTCCCAAATGGTCAGTCTGCCCCTGCCTGGAACATGTAAAGCCAGTGCTTGCCTCAAGGGTGAACCCTGACTCACCAAAGGGCTGCATATTGGAGGAGATTTACTAAATCTGGTGCACTCAGAATATGGTGCAGATGTTCATGGTAGTTAAAGCTCCATCCAAAAGGGGAAGTTCCGCTTTAAGGACTGCTCCCCATTAAGGATTGGCACCTTTGAAAAGCGGGTACCTGAAATTGACAGGTACCCGCTCCCACTTCTGGTCCAATCACCTAGGCCAGGGGTAGGCAACCTGAGGACTACAAGTTCCATCATGCCTATGAAAAAGGTACCAGGGGCATATCATGGGGCCCCCTACTGATGCAGAGCCCGAGTTTCCAAATGGTCAGTCTACCCCTGATCCTGACTAAATGGGCCCTAATATGTGTATGACTATGAGTTACCCCAGGTTCACACGTAAGCATTTTCCTCAGCGTTTTGCAGAAACGCACTACAGTCCATTTAACATGATTTCCTATGGGACAGGTTCACATCTCTTCGCTTTCACCCGGTGCGTTTTTTGGAAAGGGTCAGGGACTTTTTTAAATGCAAAAAGTTGCATTTTTGGTTCTATAGACGTCAATGGAAACGTTGCAGAAAACCATGTAGCGCGTTTTTGATGCGTTTTGCCTTTTAAATCTGCCTAGCAACAAGAAAAAAGCGCAAAACGTGGCAAAAACGCATGTGTAAAAATATACTGCAGAAACGGATCAAACGCAAACTGCATAGGAGTGAACCAAGTCTAAGGGGCCTTAGATTGTACGCTCCTTGAGGGTTAGGGGCTGATGTGAATGTACAATATATATATATATGTATAGCACTGCGTGGGGCTAGGACAGTCAGGATGGGTTGGAAAGCGTTAGATGATGCTGGACGTTCTCCAGCCAGGAAATGAGGCAGAGCTCTGTCAGACTTGCTGTAGCTTCAAATGCACATTGTGAGAAGCTCGCAGTGTGCAGTGAAATCACAGTAAGCAATGTCCAGGAGAGGAGCCGGTACTACTGTGCAAGACTGAAGGGGAGAATTAAACAGCAATAAACTGTTATAGCCACCAATAGATGATGATGAGGATGATGAGGATGATGAGGATGATGAGGATGATGCGGATGATGGGGATGATGCAAATGATGAGGATGATGAGGATGGTGATGATGATGTGGATGATGCGGATGATGAGGATGATGCAAATGATGGGGATGATGAAAATGATGCGGATGATGCGATTAATGCGGATGATGAGGATGATGTGGATGATGAGGATGGTGGGGATGATGAGGATGATGCAAATGATGAGGATGATGGGGATGATGAAAATGATGCGGATCATGCGAATAATGCGGATGATGAGGGTGGTGGGGATGATGGGGATGAGGAGGATGATGGGGATGAGGAGGATGGGGATGATGAGGATGATGCGAATGATGAGGATGATGAGGATGGTGGGGATGATGACGATGATATGGATGATGTGAATGATGAGGATAATGAGGATCATGCGAATGATGAGGATGATGGGGATGATGGGTTTGATGAGGATGGTGGGGATGATGAGGATGGTGGGGATGATGAGGTTGATGTGGATGATAAAGATGATGGGGATGATGAAAATGATGTGGATGATGAGGATGGTGGGGATGATGAGGTTGATGTGGATGATAAAGATGATGGGGATGATGAAAATGATGTGGATGATGTAGATAATGAGGATAATGTGGATGATGAGGACGGTGGGGATGATGTGGATGGTGGGGATGATGGGGATGATGAGGATGGTGGGGATGATGAGGATGATGAGGATGGTGGGGTTGATGAGGATGGTGGGGATGATGAGGATGATAGGGATGATGAGGATGGCGTGGATGATGTGGATGATGAGGATGGTGGGGATGATGGGGATGGTGGGGATGATGGGGATGATGAGGATGATGGGGATGATGTGGATGATGGGGATGATGAGGATGATGGGGATGATGAGGATGGCGTGGATGATGAAGATGATGTGAATGGTGAGGATGATGTGGATGATGTGGATGATGAGGATGCTGAGGATAATGTGGATGATGGGGATGATGATGAGGATGATGGGGATGATGAGGATGATGAGGATGATGGGGATGATGAGGATGATGTGGATGATGAGGATGGTGGGGATGATGAGGATGATGGGGATGATAAGGATGATGGAGATTATGAGGATGATGGGGATGATGAGGATGATGGAGATTATGAGGATGATGGAGATTATGAGGATGATGGGGATGATGAGGATGATGGGGATGATGAGGATGGCGTGGGTGATGAAGATGATGTGAATGGTGAGGATGATGAGGATGATGTGGATGATGAGGATAATGTGGATGATGATGAGGATGATGGGGATGATGAGGATGATGGGGATGATGAGGATGATGTGGATGATGAGGATGGTGGGGATGATGAGGATGATGGGGATGATGAGGATGATGGAGATTATGAGGATGATGGGGATGATGAGGATGGCGTGGATGATGAAGATGATGTGAATGGTGAGGATGATGAGGATGATGTGGATGATGAGGTTGATGAGGATAATGTAGATGATGGGGATGATGATGAGGATGATGGGGATGCCTATCCAGAAGATCATTATCCATCAGCGGAGGTGAGCGCGGTGTGTAGGGAAGATTCCCCGTCTCCCCGACTCTCGGTCGGTTCTATCGTTAGGACGCAGAGCTTTGATCATCTATGCTGCACACAGGGATGACCCCTCATTCTTTGTCATCCAGTCCTGTGCGGCTGAAATGTGCGGGGGAGGGCAGTGATAAAAAGTTGCAAGCTGAGAAGATCATTTTTCTATGATTTCCTAAATGTCAAAAATTTTTTCCGCTTACCATTTTAATCCCCAGCCTCCGACAACCCCACCACCAGGTCAGATTCTTTTAAGCGAATGTATCAATTAAAACAAAATATTTTGGATATATGTGTAATGGCGGTCGTACATGTTTCAATAAATGATCAATTTCTGTTGCGAACGATTTATAGTTGACAGCCCATTTCATGGATAGAACACACATAGGCAGATTTCGATTGATAGGATATGATTGTAATTTAGGATTGAAAATGATCGATGGCCTCTCCGCTTCCACCATGTCATCTCGTAAACTTGATTGATCAAAACGCGATCGGATTCATGAACAAAGTATCTCAGTGCTGCCAATCGATGCCGACTGATCGATGATATTCCAACCTGCAAGTAGGATATTATAGACTGCATTGTACCTCATCTCTAATTGACAAATCTAGAAGGACCACAAAATACTATGGGACTTCAGTCATCACGCACACGGGACATTTTGATAACGCTGGTAACGTTAGCTGTGTAAAGTCACATTAAAAACATTTTTCAGCTTTTTTTAGCATTTTTACATTAGCGTTTAGCAGCGATTACCGGCGTTTTCCCGTGTTTTTCAGAACAAGCGAGCGCATGGTTGGACATACAGCAGCTAGCATAAAAGGGGGAATCCCTATATCCTCAAACATGTAAAATATGATAAAAACAAGGCACTAATGTATAAATGAATGTATACATATATTAATAAAGTGCCAATAGTGGCAGATGCCATGTTTTTCAGTGTTTTTTTTAACCCCCCCCAAAAAAAGTAGAAAAAAATCCAAAAACTCCAGTTTGAGGCGTTTTACCGCATTTCTCCGCGTTTTCCAGCTTTTTGCAGCATTAGAGCGTTTTTAACCCCTTCACGCCTGCGCCTCCCGGCCCTTTAAGGGTTCCAGAAGCCGGGAGGCGGTGCGGGGTTTAGTGTCACGTGACCGGGAAAGGTCCCGATTGAAAGAGGTGATCGGGACCTTTCCGTGAGTACCGGACATGTGTGCTGGCAGCGTGCAGGGTGCACGCTCTCGGCACATATGTCCTTGTTTAATAGAATGAAAATGTGCGGCCGCTCGGCGTCTAGGGCCAGACAACGGGACACATAGGATAACATGCTGGCTGTAGAAAAAAATGTCAAAAGCCAAAAACAGCCGCTGTAAAAACGTCCCGTGTGCATGGGGACTTACTCCCACACTCCGGTCTGCATATGTACTCCACGGCATTTCTAATGGCCAGCCGCAGCACACAGGAGCTCTGTTGTCTTCTAGATATTCCAACCAGGCCAAATGATTAAAATTGATCGAAATCCAATCTAAATGAAGATTTAGGGTAGATCTAGATGTGCGTTTAAATCTCCCTCACTTCCAGATTGCGCTCCAGAGCAGGGGGCGGACTGACCATTTGGAAATTCGGGCACTGCCCGAGGGCCCAGGGTCAGTAGAGGGCCCCATGAGATGCCCCTGGTACCTTTTTCATAGGCTTTTTTGATTTAGGGCAAGGACACAGGGGCCCCATGATCCCCTATTGCCCGGGGGCCCCATGAGTTGTCAGTCCACCCCTGCTCTAGAGTCTACCTACAGGTGATGGGAAGTGGCACCTCCTCGCCACCTGTTTTACCTTGTTTTTGCCGACAATTGTGCCGCAACCGCGTACATTGCACACATTTGCGGTGTTTCCCCATTGACTTGAATGTGTTGCGTTTGGTGTCTTGCCACCCACCAATTCCTACATGTTGGGTCAACTTAGTTGCGGTTACGAAGTGAAGCAATGCGGCCGTGTAAGCATCCCCCTCTGCTGTCTATTGCAGCTTAAGGGGGGAGGGGCGGTTGGGGTGGCTCAACTGGCATTTTTGCCGCCATGCCCCCCAACCAACCGCAAGTCTTAATGGGGCCTAGGGTCTGGCTCACAATTCATACGGTGGGCAGCTATTCCACCACAGCCCCACCGCATGGACATGGCAGAATGCTTTGTCTCCTATGTGCCTGGTTCACGTCGCTGCGTTGGTGGGCGGGCATAGCGCACTGAGAAAAAGTAGTGCGTGCAATGGATTTCCTCGCACCGCACAGCCAGCAATTGAACTTTATGAGATGTCTGTGTGACATCTCAATACATTTTGCTTAAAAAAAAAAAAAGGGAAACATTGCAATGCCCATCGTCGCTGTGCTGTTCTAGGGCCCCACTGTACTACACACCAACAGCTGCGTTGCAATGCAGCGGCTAGTGTGAAGCAGCCCCTAATGATCAGAAAGGATGTTATGGTGGCCATACACACTTTGATAAATGATCCAACCGAGAACATGCAAACGGAATCCTGACGGAGGTTCGAACCCGTATGCTATAATACGGAAGTGCTAACCACTATGCCACTGTGCTGCCCGTGTATTCCATTCGCTTGTATACATAGAAATGCCTCATTATTGTCTTTGTTATAATGTTTCCTGTGAAGGTGTCGGAGTATTTTTTTTTCTTGCGTTGGCTCCAAAGTTTTGAGAGCGAAGCATTCGCACATAATGCGATTTGGATTTTAAATTGCCAGAAAAGCAATTAGAAGCGATGCAGAGGCTAAGTAGGATATACAACGTATGAATTAAACATGACGGCACATTTTAAGGGATTAAGCCTCATATCCTCATCTTTCCGGCACTCTGGTTGACATTAATGCTACAAGTTATACTTCTCCATGAACAGCCATTAATAAAAAGGATCAGATGTTCCAGGAAACCTTCACTTTCCTTTATTCCAGTTAAAGCTGAACTCTGGGAATGAGCCAAAACCCCCCTCTCCCACCCCGGAACTGCAAGGGTTAAATACTGGTCAGGGGCGGACTGACAACTCATGGGGCCCCCGGGCAATAGGGGATCATGGGGCCCCTGTGTCCTTGCCCAAACTCAAACCACACCCAAAAAAGCCTATGAAATGTAACAGAGACATCTCATGGGGCCCCCTACTGAACCCGGGCCCTCGGGCAGTGCCTGAGTGCCCAGCTGGTGTATTCTAGGGATGCTGGGGTAAGGTGTATTACTTATTCTACCTCTCACTGTGACAGGGTCCAGCACTGTCCTCAAGCTCAAGCCTATGGACAGTTCCTGGGTGTCATCCATTACAGTGGAGCCAGCCCTGCATTGTACGCGTGGAGGTGAGCTTGCGACCATGGCCTGATGCTCCTGCAGCTGAAGGGTTCCAGTTGCATGATTTGAGGAAGCCTGCCAGAGTCAGGAGTATGGTAAGTCATACTTCTCCCTGAAACCATAAACTAAGACAGCACTTAACCCTTGAGATGCAGGAGAGCCCCATGGCAAGGATGTCTTATCTCCAGAGTTCAGGTTTAAGGTTGAATTGATACTAAAGTGTTTCTGGACAAAACGCAAAATTGTGCATATGCACATTTTGGGCATCACATGCATGGAGCAACCCACGTAATTCAAGGGGCTGGCCTACATACGGCAAAGTAGCTCTTGCACCTTTTTGACCTTACCGATGCTCAACCACATGTTTTTAAACTGCCCCTCCAACTGCAGGTGTAAACTAGGACTTACTTGGTCATCCATTGATTTGGGCAAAGCCAATTGCCTGGTTTAACCCCCTAAAATGCTGAGTCACCATGCTGCAAATGCATGCGTTGCATATGGTTGCGGGATACGGTGCACCCTCATTCACCAACCACAGTTACTGAGCATTGCAGCACTGTTGCCTTTACAGTTTAGGAGGAGAAGTAAAACTACATGTTCCTACATACGAAGTGGTGGCCCTCCAACTGTTGTGAAACTACAAGTCCCATCATGCCTCTGCCCTTGGGAGTCATGCTTGTAACTGTCAATCTTGCAATGCCTCATGGGACTTGTAGTTTGGCAACAACTGGAGAGCCACCAGTTTGGCACCTGTGCTTTACCCCTGGTTCACATCTGTGTGGGTGGTGCCGCTGCAGATCCTCACGAGAATTGCGGACCCGCGGGCAAGTGCCATTAGTTCTAATGGCACGTTGCCCGCACTGGGAAACACAACCATATTGGGAACCGAGGTTCCCGAGTGGGCTGTGTTTTCCAAAGTAGTGCAGTAGACTTCTTTCCCTGTCACGGGCATGGGAGTCCATTCAAATGAATGGGCTCTCGTGCCCGAGCAAAACACGGCCCACACGGCCGCATAGGTGTAAACCTAGGGTGAGAGCCACTTTAGGCCCCGTTCACACTTTGGCGTAGCAAAATCTAGTGCTTCTGCCTGCATTTCTAAAAAATGTGCTTAAAAACATAAAGATAATGTGCTGAAACATGCAACGCACTGGCGGCGTCATGATTTCTTCATGGCACCCTAAACGTGGGTAGCAGCCATGCAAAACAAAAACAAAAAGAGGGCGCACCAGCCTAGTGCATTATCATTTAAAATATGTAATGAATTAATAAAAAAAGTAGTTATCATACTCACAATGGACATACAAAACACAGGCACATCACAATGAAGTGTTTGATCTATATAGCATCTGAGTCCACAACGATGGAACCCTGCATGACCAACGCGTTTCGAGGGCTCAGCCTCTTCCTCAGAGCTCTGAGGAAGAGGCTGAGTCCTCGAAATCCGTCAGCCAGTTGGTCATCCAGGGTTCCATCATTGTGGACTCAGATGCTATATGGATTGAACACTTTTGTTCATTGTGATGCGCCTGTGTTTTATATGTCCATTGTGAGTATGATACCTACTTTTTTATTCTTTCATTAAATATTTTAAATAATAATGCACTAGGCTGGTGCGCCCTCTTTTTGTTTTTCTTTTGCATTCGGTGATTTTGGACTACCCCGGTCTGTTGAGGGCAGCAAGCAGTGCATATTCCAGAACATTTACCTTGTCATCCAAGTCTCTGCTGAGTCTATCCCCAGCACAGGAGTAAAGTGTTTAGCCATGCCTTTTTCAGGCGACGGAACAGGCGAAAAATGTGCAAAAAACACGCAATGCAAAACTCGCTTGGCTCACGTTCAAAATTTACTATGTGAGCTTCTGCGCGTTTTTTGGAGCAGAAGAAGGCCAATCCAAAGGATCGTAGCCGCTCCAACTAAAAATGTGCAAAAAAAACCTGCAAAGACGCAACGCGGTGGCATCACTCAAGGAGGCCGTAGGCTGGAACACCTAAAGAAATAATGGCAGTTCATTTATTTCTATCAATAGCTGCACCGCGCCAATCCCCATAGCAACCTATCAGATGTTCCATTTTGGAACCCGCACTGGAAGAACAGCAACTGATTGGCTGGACAACATCTCCACGTTCATTGTGTGCTTTGGTTTTTCTAGCTGAGACCGGTGTAATCTAGATGCGAGGCTTCGCCTGTGAACCTGCCGGAAGGTGATTACCACTCCACAGGCTCATTTATCTCCTCACTTCCCCAATTAGCCTTCATTTAAAAGTCATTAAAATTAATAGGTGATAAGAAATGGCATTAAAAGGGAGCGCAATTAAGTATGAGTGAGGGACTCTGGCAGGGACCTGAGATTGCACACAGTGGCATCCTAATGGACTTTTCTGTAGAGAGGGGAATTAGAAGGCGTAGAAAGGGAGCCAAAAGAGTAAAACGCATTCCCTGTTTATTATGTATTTATGTCGTTTTACTAAAGTCTTTGGAAATGCTACATTTGTATTCAATAAAATTGTCACTTACCATGATTGCCTCTCAGGCCCGGTTCGCACCAATGCGTTAGATTTAGTGCTTTTTGCAGAAACGCACTACAGTCCATTTAACACGGTTTCCTATGGGACACGCTCGCATCTGTGCTTTTTTGAGCAGCTGCGTTTTTTGGAAAGGGTCAGGGACTTTTTTAAGCGCAAAAAAATAGCATTTTTGCTACAATATAGTTAAATAGACGCCGCTGAAACGCATTTTGCATTTTTATTCTGAGCAGCCAAAAAAACATTTCCTCTTTAACCAAAAAAAAAAAGAAACCGCTTAACCACTTCTTGTCCGGCCGTTGTATATAAATGGATGGACGGTGGCAGTGCAGGGGCGGGTGGCTGTTTATAAATGGCCTCCCCGCCCCCTGCTTGTGCGCGCTCCCTGGAAGCGCGCAGCACCGCGATCTGGAAACAGTGGAACACCGATTGTCATATGGGACCTGATCATGTGATCACTGATTGGCCAATCAGTGATCACATGCAGAGTAGTAAGCAAGATGTCACTTCTGACATCATTGCTTACTACATGTGAAATCTGTGAATGATCACACAGTATTTCTCAATGGCTGCAAGAATGCAGCCAGAGAGAAGGAGAAATGGTTGCTTTTACAGCCTTCATGGGTAAAAAAAAAAAAATGGTTGCTTTTACAGCCTTCATGGGTAAAAAAAAAAAAAATCTTCATCGCCCCCCAGTAGTACTGACATCATTGCTTACTACGTGTGAAATCTGTGAATGATCAGAGAGGTCACATGGTACAAGGCTATTCACAACAGCCTTGTACCATGTGACAAGCTGTGACCAATCACAGCTCACTCAGTAGTTCTCAGAGAGAAATGATTGCTTTTACATCCTATATGGGTGTAAAAGCAATCAGTGTAAAAAAAAAAAATCTTCATCACCCCCCAGTAGTACAGTGACGCTGTACTGCTAGGGTGCCAGTATGTAAAAAAAAAAAAACACAAATAATAATATAAAAAAATAAAATAAAAATGTTAAAAAAAGTTTAAAAATTATAATTTTTGGTTATAAACTAATTTGGGTTATTTTTTTTTCTACTAAAAAGATAACGGAATAAATTTTGGAAAATATTTATGATGAAATACAATTTTTTGCAAATTTTTATAAGAAAAACACTTTTTTTCAAAATTTTTGGACTTTTTCATTTACATAGCAAAAAAAAAAAAAAATCCCAGTAGTGAATAAATTCCATCAAAATGAAGCTTTATCTGTCTCAAAAAAAATGCTAAAAACTTCATATGGGTACAGTGTTGCATGACTGCACAATTGTCATTCAAAGTGTGATAGCACTGAAAGCTGAAAATTGGCCTGGGCAGGAAGGGGGTGAAAGTGTCCGGACTTGAAAAGCAAAAAAAAAACAAAAAATAAAACCTGGCAAAAAATGCGGATGTAAAAACGCAAAGAGAAATGCAAAAAAGCATTGCAAAATCAGATCAAAAACAAAGTGGCCTTAGGGCTCATGCGCACGGGAGGCTTTTGGCATGCAATGTAAATTGTGCGCATAGTTCCATGGCCAAGATACACAGCGACCACAATAATGAGTGGCTGCACTTGCGTGAGTCTGCATCCAGGAGTGCACAGGTCTTTTTTCACCGAGAATGCAGTGGTATGTCGTTTCGGTACTCCCAGCACTATCTATTTATTTATTTCAGGTACTTATATAGCTCCGTCAATTTACGCAGCACTTTACATATATATTGTACATTCACATCAGTCCCTAACCCTCAAGATCCAATTAACCTCTTCACACCGACCATACGCAAATATGCGGCCTCTCGGCGGCTGGGCCTTGATGCTCATACCATTTGTAAATGAACATGTGCTGAGAGCGCTCACACTGCGCGCTCCCAGCACATGTGTTGGCATCCCACGGAAAGGTCCCGATCTCTCCTTGCGATTGGGACATTTCAGATCATGTGACTGCTGTGACAGCCAATCACGGGACCCTAAACCCCACTCCGCCTCCCAGCATCAGAAACCCCTTAGAGGGCTGGAAGGTGCTGGTGTAAACATATGACATACACATACTAGGGCCAATTTAGACAGGAATCAACCTACCAGCATGTCTTTTGAGTGTGGGAAGAAACTGGAGTACCTGGAGGAAACCCACACAGGCACAGGGAGAACATGCAGAGTCCAGGCAGGTAGTGCTGTGGTCAGGATTTGAACCAACCACCCTAGTCATGCCAGGTGGAAGTGCTAAATACTTACCCTAGGTTCACACCTATGCGGCCATGCGGGACACGTTTTGCACGGGCACGAGAGCCCATTCATTTAAATGGACTTCCGTGCCCGTGACATGCAGGGCAAGAAGTCCCTGCACTACTTTGGAAAGTGCAGCCCACACGGGAAACTCAGTTCCCAATACGGTTGCGTTTCCCAGTGCGGGCTGCGTGCCATTAGAACTAATGGCACCCGACCGTGGGTCTGCAATTCTCTGTGCGGGTGGTGCGGCTGCATGGATTTTCGTGCGTATCTGCAGTGGCACCACCCGCACAGATGTGAACCGGGGGTTAATCACTGTGCTGCTCGCAGTGGTTGTACTGGCAAGGGTTGCTGTGGTGTGCTGAAGGGTCTATTGATGCAGGCTACTGGGGGATATTTTCTTGCTGGGGGGAAAACGTAGTAGTGTTGCTGGGGATCGGTGGGGGGGGGGTTACTGAGTAGAGCAATTATTGTTTGGGGATCTATTGTCGCTGTGGGGGGTCTATTGATGTTGGGATGGATCTATTGTTGTTGGTGGGGTCTTTTGTTGCTGAGGGGGTTTCTTGTTGTTGGAAGAATCTATTACTGCTGGGCAGTCTATTGTTGGTGGCTGCAGGGAATCTATTTTACTGCCTTTCTTGTTTTCATAACAAATTCCATACATAGTACTTAGCACCAGAAAATGATATTTGGTTCTGAATCCTCTAAAAGGAGCAGTGCTTGGAAGCGTGATAGGGGGTGTAGACAAAGGATAGTGCTTGAAGTTAGATAGGGGGTGCAGTCTAGGAACGGTAATTGAAAGTGAATAGGAGGTGGGGACAGTGCTCGAAGGAGGATAGGGAGTGCAGACTAGGGGTGGCGCTCGAAGATCGATAGGGGTACAGACTAGGGACGATGCTCGAAGGTGGATAGGGGGTGCAGACTAGGGACTGTGCTTGCAAGTGAATAGAGGGTGGAGACAAGGGTCAGTGCTCAGAGGCTGGTGGGGGGTGGAGATAAAGGTCGATGCTTGGAGGTTGTTATGCGGTGGAGATAAGGGTTGGTGCTTGGAGGTGGGTAGGGGGTGGAGACAAGGGACTTTGCTCAGAGGTGGGTAGTGGGTGGAGACAAGGAACAGTGCTCTGAAATGGGTAGAGGGTGGAGACAAAGGATGGTGCTCAGAGGTGGGCAGTGGGTGGAAACAAGGTATGGTTCTCAGTTTTAGGTGCAGGGTGGAGACAAGGGATGGTGCTCAGAGATGGGTAGAGGGTGGAGACAAGGGGTGGTACTCAGAGGTGGGTAAAGGGTGGAGACAAGGGACGGTGCTCGGAGGTGGGTAGAGGGTGGAGACAAGGGATGGTTCTCTGAGGTAGGCAGTGAGTGAAAACAAGGGACGGTGCTCGGAGGTGGGTAGAGGGTGGAGACAAGGGATGGTTCTCTGAGGTAGGCAGTGAGTGAAAACAAGCGACAGTGCTCAGAGGTGGGTAGTGGGTGGAAATAAGCGATGATGCTCAGTTATGGGTGCAGGCTGGAGACAAGGGATGGTGCTCAGAGGTGGGTAGAGGGTGGAGACAAGGGATGGTGCTCAGTGGTTGGCAGAGGGTGGAGACTAGGGATGGTGCTTAGAAGTGGATGGAGGCTGGAGACAAGGGACGGTGTTCAGAGGTGGGTAATGGGTGGAAACAAGCGATGGTGCTCAGTTGTGGGTGGAGGGTGGAGACAAGGGACGGTGCTCGGTGGTTGGCAGAGGGTGGAGACTAGGGATGGTGCTTAGAGGTGAGTAGACGGTGGAGACAAGGGATGGTGCTCAGAGGTGGGTATTGGGTGGAAACAAGCGATGGTGCTCAGTTATGGGTGGAGGGTGGAGACAAGGGATGGTGCTCGGTGGCTGGCAGAGGGTGGAGACTAGGGTGGTGCTTAGAGGTGGGTAGACGGTGGAGACAAGGGATGGTGCTCAGAGGTGGGTATTGGGTGGAAACAAGCGATGGTGCTCAGTTATGGGTGGAGGGTGGAGACAAGGGATGGTGCTCGGTGGTTGGCAGAGGGTGGAGACTAGGGTGGTGCTTAGAGGTGGGTAGACGGTGGAGACAAGGGATGGTGCTCAGAGGTGGGTATTGGGTGGAAACAAGCGATGGTGCTCAGTTATGGGTGGAGGGTGGAGACAAGGGATGGTGCTCGGTGGTTGGCAGAGGGTGGAGACTAGGGTGGTGCTTAGAGGTGGGTAGACGGTGGAGACAAGGGACGGTGCTTGGAGGTGGGTGAAGGAGGGAAACAAAGGTGACCCAGGGGGGTGGGAGGAGACCTACACCTGCTTGCAAGTGTCAGAATACAATGGGCCAGCAGGGGGACTCATCAATGTGCATTACTTAGTGTGGATGGAGGAACCTGTTAGATTTTTTGCATTTAGTTTGTGGCTTGAACAAAAAATATCTAACAGAGTATAGCCAGCTTTAGTGAGCACAGATCTAATGTTTTACAATTTTCACCAGAACGGGAGGAAAGGAAGATTTTGCCAACCATGACTGGTCTAGTGACAGCTGTCAAAAGTTTGAATTCCTCTCAATTTCAAGAGAAGCGTGGTGAAATATCTGCAAAACAGAGATAAGTAGCAATATGAACCCAGTTGGTGTTCTAAGCCTTCCCTGCTGTGTTCATTCAAGAAAGAAGAGGTCTTAGTTGGAGTTCTACTTTAAGTATGAACTCTAGGCAGATTTATAAGATGCAAATTAAGGCAGCTCTGTTATTAGTTTTTTTTTTTAATGAAAGCAGTGTCAGTGCCTGAATTTCACCTGGTATCAGCCTCTTGCAGTCCCTGTACAGTACAGCTCTGACTGACGGAGGGGGAAGCAGCACAAGGAGCCAATCATGTGCTGACAAGAAGCATGCTGATAAGGAGGGGAGAGCAGAGTGATGGAGAGATAAGCATGCTGCTTCTCCTTACACTGTCCAGTCACAGACTGGGAGTGGGTCTTGGGCAGGGGCGGACTGACAACTCATGGGGCCCCCAGGCAATAGGAGATCAAGGGGCCCCTGTGTCCTCGCCTACACTCAAAACACACCCAAAAAAGCCTATGAAAGGTACCAGGGGCATCTCATGGGGCTCCCTACTGACCCCGGGCCCTCGGGCAGTGCACAAGTTCCCAAATGGTCAGTCCGCCCCTGGTCTTGGGCAACCTGGGCTCAGAGGAAGTGAGTTGAATGATGCAGGCCAGTAGACTGAGGACATATACCAGGCACAAGAGTACTGCAGTGAAAATCTCTGATTAAAGTTGAATATTGCAGCAAAACCTTTACCTTTGGCAAGCTATCCATTTTTATGTTGTTACCTTTGGCTGGAGTTCTGCTTTAATCTCTCGTGCTAATAGAGGCAGCAGATGATTTCACTTGTTACATCTCTCTTTGGTTTTAAGGAGCGAACTCCTGACCTTCTTTTACAGGCTGGCTGATTATCCCCGGCCAATATTGAAGCTGTAAGGAAAACACATGTGACATTCTCAGCTTCCTACATTCAGCTTTGCACAGATTGTCAGCCATCTGCCCAGCGGATGTGATAGGGAAGTGGCAGTAAGTAGCGAAGGACATTTAATCTGAGATATAATAAATAATTGAGAAGTCTCCGCTATGGCTGATCCACACTATCATCCACCAAAAAGGAAAACTATATGTTCTGTTGAGCCAGGTTTAATGCAGAACTACAATGCGAGCACCACAAACTGAGATTTAATTAATCTTTAATTTTCAAAGCAAACTCCCCCATCCATGCATATCTCCATGCTTTATTTTGTCGAAAATTCCCTTTGAAAAACACCCCTTCTAGCATTTCTAGCTGTGACCATCTTGAGTAAGGGCAAGTAAGGGCAGATGATTCATGTGGAATCCATCTGTCCCTAGCTGTTGACATCATGACACCACCACCACTAGCCTGAACCGTTGATACAAGACAGGATGGATCCACTACACCATGACACCACTACCACTAGCCTGAACCGTTGATACAAGGCAGGATGGATCCACCACACCATGACACCACCACCACTAGCCTGAACCGTTGATACAAGGCAGGATGGATCCACCACACCATGACACCACCACCACTAGCCTGAACCGTTGATACAAGGCAGGATGGATCCACCACACCATGACACCACCACCACTAGCCTGAACCGTTGATACAAGGCAGGATGGATCCACCACACCATGACACCACTACCACTAGCCTGAACCATTGATACAAGGCAGGGTGGATCCACCATACCATGACACCACTACCACTAGCCTGAACCGTTGATACAAGGCAGGATGGATCCACCACATCATGAAACCACTACCACTAGCCTGAACCATTGATACAAGGCAGGATGGATCCACCACATCATGACACCACTACCACTAGCCTGAACCGTTGATACAAGGCAGGGTGGATCCACCACACCATGACACCACTACCACTAGCCTGAACCGTTGATACAAGGCAGGATGGATCCACCACATCATGAAACCACTACCACTAGCCTGAACCGTTGATACAAGGCAGGATGGATCCACCACATCATGACACCACCACCACTAGCCTGAACCGTTGATACAAGGCAGGATGGATCCACCACATCATGACACAACCACCACTAGCCTGAACCGTTGATACAAGGCAGGATGGATCCACCACATCATGACATAACCACCACTAGCCTGAACCGTTGATACAAGGCAGGGTGGATCCACCACATCATGACATCACCACCTCTAGCCTGAACTGTTGATATAAGGCAGGGTGGATCCACCACACCATGACATCACCACCACTAGCCTGAACCGTTGATACAAGGCAGGGTGGATCCACCACACCATGACACCACTACCACTAGCCTGAACAGTTGATACAAGGCAGGATGGATCCACGACATCATGACATCACCACCACTAGCCTGAATCGTTGATACAAGACAGGATGAATCCATGCTTTTATGCTGTTTACGCCAAATTCTGAGCCTACTATCTGAATATTGAGATTGAAAATCCCAGTAGATGAGCTGTTTTTGAGATACTCAGACCAGCCAGTTTGGCAACAACAACCATGCCACGTTTCAAGTCACATAAATCCCTTTTCTTCTCCATTCTGATGCTCAGTTTGAATTTCAGCAAGTTGTCTTCACTACATCCAGATGCCTAAATGCACTGAATTGCTACCATGTGATTGGCTGATCAGCAATGTGTTACCAAGCAATTGAACAGGTGTACCTAATAAAGTGGCCAGCGAGTGTATAATGAAGACAGATGGTGTTGAAGGCCCCCCCTTCCTTTTCGATGATGGTTGTGCCAGTTTGATGTAGATGGCTTCTTTCATGCCTCTTGCGCCCAACTTTATGGCTTTGAAGGTTCTCATTTATCCAGTTCATGGTATATCTAGTAGTTGGAAACATTCAAATGGACTTGTTCTGTAACGTTGAAGATATTAAGTAGTTTATCTAAACTACTTCAGTTCTAATGAAAGTCAGGAAAATACTGCAGTATTTATATCTACCCAGATAGCATGGAAACCTTCCAATTACCATGGAAAGGTAGATGTTATTGACCAAGAACATGATGAGGTATGATAATTGTGGAAACACCCTGTTCCAGTCACATAATCCCATCCTTGGTGTCTTGAAGAAAAAAACAGAATTGGTGGTGTGGAAATTGTGGGGCCACCTGGTTCTAGATATTCAATCCCATCTTTGGTGTCAGGAAGTCTGCATAGGTGTTAAATTTTTGATTTACATGTCTGAATGTGTGATATATTGTCAGAATACTGGGGAAGAGATGTTAAAATGGCATTATATGTGGGAGACAGGTGGTGTCGAAGGCTCCTACCCCTGTTCAAGGAAGGTTGATTCGGTTTGATCTAGATGGCCTGTAGGCAGGTGCAGTCTACAGTCTCCACTGCAGGTGGAGCTCGTCCATAACGGCAGTGCAACTAGATGAGGAAGTCAAGAGAAACTGGGTTTCTTCATGGTTTCCTTGGTCCCCTGGAGCAGCGATCCGGTTGGATGCACTGGATCCAGGTGACCTTGGTGGCCATCTTGGGACAAGCAAAGTCTTGCTTGCAGGTTTCGACCTGCATTTTGCAAATGGCTAGTGTAAGGACAGGCTAAGCGTCTGTCAGGGGCAGCACTAGTGATAGGGAGAGGTTCCAGAGGAGTAAAGAAAGTGTAGGGCCTATGTCTGCCTCTTCAGGAAGCTCCCCTTTGGGACTGGACCTGGTAGGCCGCACTCCACTCTCCTTGTCTGATGCTGTGTTCAGCTCCAGCCTACACACTACTGACTTTCTATTCCAAACTGTTGTAAGTGTCCTGGTTGGGTGAGCTTCCACTCCGGGCTTGTCGTTCTGTTTTTCAAATTTTTCAATGCATTGTTTTTGGCAATCTTGCACTTTTGTGTGTTTTCTGCTGCAGCACCATGCTGCATCTACTCAACAGGCCTCTTTTATGTCTCTTGTGAACCTGTTGTCCTCCCTGTCCAAAATTTACACCTCGCTGTCCTCGAAAGAATGTTTCTTCTATAGATATATTCTACCAATCACATAGAATAGATTAATCTGCAGGTGCCATCCTGCAGGTGCCATGTTGAGGTCCCGATGTATTCTCAGCTTTTATGCCGTATTACCGATTCAGTTCACACACACCGTATTCATGGATCTCTACCCCGAACAGAGAATGGATGATGTTTATACTGTACATACAAGTCAAGTCACACCCTTCTCTGCTCTAATATCTCTCCCCCGCTCTGTACTCGTACCTCATCTTTGTGCCGCTTCCTTCTTGATGAGAACACTAGCTGTAGGTAACACCGGAAGATGTCAAATGATAAATTTGTGCTGTCAGAGGGAAAGCCAGCCATATAATCACAATGTCAGTGTAAGCGGCTGAGGAGACAATGCTCTGCGCTGTCGCTGGCAGATTAAAATATGAGTTCACAATGCTTGCAACCTTTTTAATGAAAATACAATGAAAAACAATAACAACTCCTAATTAATGGCACCTACGGATTTCAGATTTTACGGTTGCTAAGCTGTGATTTATGCAAAGATGGTATAGATAGAGAAAGAGAATGTGGAGGATCAAGTAATGGGCCCATTGTAGGCTTATTTTGTAAAGTATTTCTAAGGGCTGCAAGGATATGTAGCGTGACCCCTTCTGGCCAACAGGTAATGGTCTCCTGACTAAACTATGATAAAGCTTGTGATGGGAGTCACTTTGGGTGGGGGGCCCATGGAACCCAGCTCACTTTAGAGAGGTGGGGAGACCCCTGTCTCAGCTCCCCATATCCCTATTATGTGTAAATCACCCTGTGCCTGTTAGGGGTACAAGGTGATCTGTCCTAATATTGGGGTGAGGGGTTGTTGATTGTTTAATGTCATGCGGTTACATCCCATTGTTCTATTATGTATCTGGCTTGGGAGCAAACTATTATGGGATGTATGTGTTTATGGGTATTGGCTTGGTGGGGGGTGTCTCCAGCAGCACTCCCTCCTGATGGGATTGCCTGTTGGTGTGTCTCTTGTTACTAAATGTAGCTTGCCCCACCCTGTGTCATTATGCAGGGAGGGGGGATTGTCCCCTTGAGTGTATATATCTTGTATCTGTGTTCAAATAAACTAGTCTTGTATGGTCTGCTGCAGTGTCTGTTGTCGGTGTTCGGACGGGGAAGCGGTAGTCTAACGTGAAGTACCCAAGTGCAGTCTGGGGTCAGTTCCGTTACAAAGCTGAACTTTAGGAAGATATAGGGCTAGGTTTAGACTTGTGGCAATCTTGCCGTGCCTCCATCTGCTCTTGGAATGCTTTTCAGAGGCGTTTGACAGGCAGTGAGGAGACAATATAACACCTCCTCGCTGACTGTTTTAACCCAATAAAAGCCACACCAACATGCTGCATCTGCTTGTATTTCATAAAAGCCACACCAACATGCTGCATCTGCTTGTATTTCATAGGGGTTGCAGAGCATTCCCATTCACTTGAATAGGTTGTGTATAGAAGTGGTTCTGCCAACCTAATGTGACTATGCTGATAATTTTTGCTGTAGGTGCAAAGCAAAGCATTGAAACTGCAACCTGTGAACATTTCCCTGGCATTTGTAGCTTAAAGGGGAGTAGTTTGGGGGTGATAAAAATGTGACGCAATTTATTGATTTTACAGCCACCTAACTGTAAGCCTAAATGAGCCCTTAAAACACAAATTAAAGCAGCTCTGTAATCATCATTTAATGTATTTTTTAATGCAAGCACTTGAATTTAATCTGGTACTAGCCCCTTGCACAGTACTACCCCTTTTATAGAATACAGAACCAAGTATAATTTTGTAGCGTTATGTAATTGGCATTTGTTAACAATAACCAGAAAGACAGTAAAATAGATCCCCTGCAGCCAGCAGCAATAGACCACCCACCCTGAGCAAAAATAGATCCCCAAGCAACAATAGACCAATAGATCCCCAGCATCAACAGACCCCCCAGCAGCCAGAAGCAAAAGACCGTTCCTCAGCAATAGATCCCTCCCAGCAACAGTTGACCACCATAGCAATAATATATTCCCCGCCAGCAACAATAGACCTCCCCGCAATAATAGATCCTTTCAGTGACAATAGATCCTCCAGCAGCCAGCATCAACAGACCCCAGCACCCCTTGCCATTACATATATTCAGAGCTGGAGGTGGAGGAATTGCATTCCCCCTCGTTCCAGCTGAAAAAAGCCCAGCCTATATTATTCTCATCTCTGAGAAAGTGTCTTTCCCATTTATCTAGCAATCAACTAGTAGCACAGGGTTGCACACAGGGGTTAATTTACCACAAGGCAAACAGGGCACTTGCCTAGGGTGGCCGTTTTCAAGGGGCCAGCACCTCCCCCCAGAAGAAGGGTTGAAAGAAGGGACACGCATTCTATGGGAACCAGGTGGGATCTGCGAGAGGCTGCGAGCTGCTTGATGGTGTATGTAGAGCCTGACTCTCGCTCCTGGGGATGTCCAGAGCTGTGATGATGAGTGCTTTTTTCTCTATCGCCGGGGGGGGTAGTGGAAGGCTCTCCCAGGTGGGAGGCAGGGGTGTTGTTGGTTAATGTCAGCAATGTCAGGCTCTCTCCGCGGGAGGGGGATGGAAGGTGGTGTTGGTTGGTGTAATGGAACCGGACCCCGTCTGCGCTAAGGTATATCCGTTAGACTCCCGCTTCCCTGTCCGAACACAGATTCCCGGCACACCACCGCTGACCATACAGGAAATAAGACAGGACCAGACTCTTCTTAAGACAGGAAGTTAACTGCTTTATTTTACCACAGACACAAGATATAAACATTCAAGGGAATAACCCACCTCCCTGCATAAGGGCACAGGGTGGGCCACACCAAATCTAGCAACCAGAGACACATCCCAACAGACAGTCCCATCAGGAGGGCTGCTGGAAACACCCCCCACCAAGTCAATACACAAACACATAACAGAACAATGGGACCACATGGCAGTAAACAATGAACAACCCCTACACCCCACCTATACATGTTTACACAATATCAGGACAGACCACCCTGTACCCCTATCAGGCACAGGGTGGGCTACACACAAGAGGAACAACAGGGGCCCCCACCCCCAAAGGTCACTCCCATCACAGTTGGTGTCTGTGGGAGCAGACGATTTTTGTGCTGCCTAGGACAGCACAAAGCCTAAATACACTACTGGTTGCACATAGGAGGTCCAAGGTACTCCAAGCAAATAACTCAATCAAGGAATGTAGCAAGTCATCCAGCATGTCCAGTCCAAGAATAATGTTGAATGTATGAAGGATTGTTGCCCATCTTCAGCAGATCTTGGAGGTCTTCAGGTAGATCTTAGGAGGTCCAAGGTACTCCAAGCAAATAACTCAATCAAGGAATGTAGCAAGTCATCCAGCATGTCCAGTCTAAGAATAATGTTGAATGTATGAAGGATTGTTGCCCATCTTAAGCAGATCTTAGAGGTCTTCAGGTAAATCTTATTTAGGACTCCAGGGACTCTGTGACATCACTAACCCGTGTTTTTAAACTGTGCCTGGTATTCCTCTTTAGCATCTAATATATGTATTCTAAGCCTATACCTCCCACTCTTAGCATCCACTGTAGGTCTTATGATGTGTTATCACAACTTCTCACTTCAGTCCTCCAAGCATGACCAGCAGCTTCAGTTTAATATTCAGCGGTTTCTGAAATATGCTTTCCTTTCAAACTTGGCTGAAGTTCTTAATGTGTTTGAAGAATTAGTCTAATAAAGAGCCAACTTTTCCACTCCAGGTACTTTAACTTGTGCTTTCTGTCATTTGTTCAGCACTCCTGCCTGATCTAATGTAAAGTGAGATTAGTGGAGTGTAACAAAGGCCAGTGCCTTCTTCCTGCGTGTAATGGGAATCCTTCAAACATGGGAGAAGAGATACATATGATCTTTTCAGACACATAGCAAGACAATATTTTAATGCAGCAAAAAAGTATATAATCTCATGTCTGTTTACCTCTTTTAAAACCTGACATACTTTTTAGAATTATATCACCAAGGCTTTTTTTTCAAAGAATAGGCACAGGAACTCCCCCTCTGAGTCACCCCTTGTCCCCACCACTTATCCACACCTTTGAGCACCGTCCCTTGGTTCCACCCCCCTACCTGCCTCTCATTGCTTCCCCTTTTAAAGAATACAGAACCAAGAGTCATTTTGTGGTACTAAGTAGATCCATCAAAAGACCCCCCCCAACACCCCCTCCAGCCCAGCAACAATGGACCCCCACAACAAAATACCACCCAGCTACAATAGACTAACAGCAGCAAAAACACATCTCCCAGCAGTCAGCATCAATTCAATAGACCTCTCCCTCAACAGTAGATCCCTCCCAACAGCACAAGACCCCCCCAGCAACAATAGATTTCCCAATCAAAAAAAGGTCCCCCAGCAGCCACTATTAGTGGTAATCCCGAGTGTAGCTCGGGGTAAAATTTCAGTACCAAGAGCGGTAACCCTGAGCTACACTCGGGCTTACCATGCGGCGTTGCTCTGGGAGTCCCTGCAGCACTTACCTTGTCCTTCGCTCCCGCGATGTGTCCCCTGCAGCGTCCCCGGCCATCTCCTCCAGCCGATGCCGGCATCCAGCTTCTGTGTTCCGGTCCCTGTGACGTTGGGACGTACGGGCGCCGCTGGCGGCGGGAAATTTGAATTTTTTAAAAAATGTCATTTTTGCTGTCATTGCTGTTTCAATGCATTTCACATATATTTTGTCCCTACTGCTTTGTCCGGCGCCCTGCCTGCATTTTTACTGTTCTTTCTGCCTGGAAACTGAGAAACATCCATGGCGTCCAAAAAGCGTCCCTTTACGTCAAAAGCAGTTTTAGACCGGCTAGAGAACAGCGATAGTAAATCAGAACCACTTGCAGAATTGAGTGATAATGATTCGTGGGGGAAATTCGTCATCAGACACTGAAAACGATTTTGCGACTTTGCTCAGCGATGTGCGAATTTGCCTCTGTATTTCAAATTTCAGTGTTTTTGGTTTGATTATATTATTGAATTAAATTTATTATTATATTATTATTTTTTATGATTATTTATTAAATTATAATTTATGATTTCATGTTTTAAATTTTATCATATCCGGAATGTTTACTAGACTCTTGTTCGTACAGATTTCAGTGAGTTATTCCTAAAAATTACAGGCCTACAATAAAAAAACTACATATTTCCATGCAAAAAAATGTACCGCTATCAGCACAAAAAAATCGGAAAGAATCATACCGCCAAGGAGGTTAATAGCCCCTCCAGCACACCCTAGCACCCCTTGCCATTACGCACATTTAGTGCTGGAGGTGCTGGAACTGCGTTTCCCCATGTTCCGGCTGAAAAAAAGCCCTGGATATCACATATGGAAAATCACTGATATGGCTCAACAAACATAGTAAAACATGCTACAGAACATCACTATTAATGTGTTTTCCTGATATTTTATTTTTTCTTTCAGTAGCTGCTTTTAGTTCAGAAGGGGTGACTTTTGTTTCATTTGTGTATTTCCCATGTTTTTGGATGATTTTCTTTGTGGGGTTCTGCAAGTCCACCTTCACTACAAAGTTACTTGCCAGCTTAAGGTTTATGTATAGCCAAAGCAATTTGTAAAGTGGTTTTAAAGGTTTTTTTTTGTACTTTAATATATTCTATGCATTAAGATTAAAAAAAAAACCTTCTGGCTCCAGACACTCCCTGCTCCCCCCCCTTATACTTATCTGAGCCTGAGCCTGATCCAGTGCTGTGCATGACAGCAGAGGCTATGTCTGCTCTCTCTCTCTCTCCTCACTGGACAGAGAGGCAGCCGTGAGAGCCATTGGCTCCTGCTGATGTCAATCACAGCCAGTGAGCAGGAAGCAGAGGGGCAGGTGTCGAGCCACAGTGTGTGCATCAATGGACACACAGAGCTGGGTCAGGAGCGAGCATGCATGGGTGCCTCCATAGCAAGCAGTCTGCTATGGGGGCACTCAGTGAGGGAAGAGCTGCCAGGAGCTCCTGTGGGGGACCTGAAAAGAGAAGGATCAGGGCTGCTCTGTGCAAAACCATTACACTGAGAAAATAAGTATGGCAAGGTTATTATTTTTTAAAAAATAAAACATTTTCCTTTAGAATTGAATTAAACTGTATCTAAACCAAAACCAGATTTTAGATGGCCAGTTCAACACCTCAAATTTGTAGTTGTGTGTCTCAAGCCATTCTTCTGAATTCACCAGAACAGGCCATCTTCTTCCATTGCTTTGTGATCTAGTTCTTATGCTCATGTGCCTATTGTAGGTACTTTGGGCTGTGGACATGGGTCAGCTTGGGCACCCTGACCGGTCTGTGGCCACACAGCCCCATGAGCAACAAACTGCGATGCACTGTGTGTTCGGACTGCTCCAGTATTCATTTTTCAGCAAGTGGGATTGGATTGGACTACACAGGATAGCCTTTGCTCCCCATCTGCATCAGTGAGCCTTGGCCACCCATGGCCCTGTGGCCAGTTTGCTGGTTTTCCTTCCTTGTACCGCTTTTGGTCGCTGACCACTGCAGGCCAGGAACATCCCACAGGAGGTGCAGTTTTGGAGTTGTTCTGACCCAGTCGTCCAGCCATTACAATTTTGTTCTTGTCAAAGTCACTCAAATGCTTACACTTGCCAATTTTTTTGCTTTCAACATAGAGTGCGATGTTCTTACTGTTTGTATAGTCATCTGCTCTTCTTAAAGCGGCGCTCAACCCAAAAGGAGAAGTTCTGCTTTAAGGACTGCTCCCCCGCTCCCCATTAAGGATTGGCACCTTTGGGGGGCGAGCGGGTACCCGAATTTGACAGGTACCCGCTCCCACTTCCGGTCCGATCACCTAGGCGATCAGAAACGAAAGGTGTCCTCCCTCCCTGTAGTCTTTTGGGACACGTGACAGGTCCTAGAAGACTACAGGACCATTCATGAAGCGCAATGCTACTCGCACATGCTCAGTGGGTAGCTGCAAGCTGTCACAGCCCACACTGAAGATGCTGGCCTCCAGGAATACAGGACGGCTGGTAAAACGGGCTGCGGGGGACACACCACGGGACTGAGAGACAGGTAAGTGGCTGTTTTTTAAAAGTCAGCAGCTACAGTTTTTGTAGCTGCTGACTGTTATTTTTTGACAGGGTGAGTGGAACTCTGCTTTACCTCTCTACATTCACTTCAAAAGGAGGGGTGGAAGAGAGAGGACCTTTAGACGGGAGATTGTATTTATTAAAAAACAAAGCAGAGTTGTGTTTTTCATTTTCTCTTTTATTATAGTCCAGTCCTTGACTAAAGTGGAAACGGAAATGCATTACTTCTAAATGCTGTATCAGCACAAGGTCAGATGCCAACTCAATTTTAAGCAAAATCTTGAAAACTCTGCTATGCTGAAAAGCAGTTCCTCAGTTTGGCATTGACGTAAATAAGAATCATCTTCCATTGTCGCACGATAGTTGTACTTTTTAAATGAAACCACACGAGACTGAGATTTCTTATGACAAAAATAATTGCAGCCTTCCAAAGTGGAGTATGACCTTGGACATGAAGTTATGTTTTCAGTTTGCTTACTCATACACTCATTCTCTGGTCATGATGTCAAAGCTGCATATAAATTGTATAACAACTTTACTTTTATGTGTAAAAGTCCAGTTTGCCCCCTCCCACCTCTCATGCCTTCCTATTGGTCTTGTAATGTGATGCGTAGCACCACTAGCCAATAAAAGCTGGAGGCCAAGTTCCAATCTTTTTTTTTTTTTTGTAACTTTCTTTTTATACAAGTTTTTTAGAAAGTAAACAAAGAGTAACAAAAACAACCACAAAACAGTGAAATGACACTTGGCAAGAATATGCAGTGTTCCAAAAACAGATCACCCTAACTAGACATTGTATAGTCGAGTTTCCAAAAGATCCCAAGGACTCCAGATCTTATTGACTCGAGAAAGGCTAATATTCAAACAGGCGGTCAAATACTCCATATTGTAGACACATACACTCATTCTCGGATCATGATGTCAAAGCTGCATATAAATTGTATAACAACTTTACTTTTATTTGTAAAAGTCCAGTTTGCCCCCCCCCCCACACTTCTCATGCCTCCTTATTGGTCTTGTAATGTGATGAGTAGCACCACTACTCAATAGAGGCTGGAGGCCAAATTCCACTCCTTTTTTTTTGTAACTTTCTTTTTTATTCACGTTTTTTAGAAAGTAAACAAAGAGTAACAAAAACAACCACAAAACAGTGAAATGACACTTGGCAAGAATATGCAGTGTTCCAAAAACAGGGTTTAAGGCAGCATATGCGTCAAAGAGAAATTACAACCGACATCAATGTGCAGGGGATAATCAAGAAAACCGATCAATATCCAAAAAGAATGAATAAGTCACATGAATTATACATCCATCGTATAACATTGTTGCAAATAGGAAGATCCTTTCAATGGAAAAAGACCGAATATACTATCTAGCTGTGATAGTTATGATGTGGTTGAGGGTGGACAAAGGGAAAATTCCAATTTATGAATAATCCCAAAAGTGGAGGAAAAGATAGAAGATAATGGCTACGTATACTCCTTCGGGCACCCTGAACATGCCCCACACAAACCAGATCAACCTAACTAGACATTGTATGGTTGAGGTTCCAAAAGATCCCAAGGACTCCAGATCTTATTGACTCGAGAAAGGCTAATATTCAAACAGGCGGTCAAATACTCCATATTGTAGACACATACACTCATTCTCGGATCATGATGTCAAAGCTGCATATAAATTGTATAACAACTTTACTTTTATTTGTAAAAGTCCAGTTTGCCCCCCCCCCCCCACACTTCTCATGCCTTCCTATTGGTCTTGTAATGTGATGAGTATCACCACTACTCAATAGAGGCTGGAGGCCAAGTTCCACTCCTTTTTTTTTGTAACTTTCTTTTTTATTCCAGTTTTTTAGAAAGTAAACAAAGAGTAACAAAAACAACCACAAAACAGTGAAATGACACTTGGCAAGAATATGCAGTGTTCCAAAAACAGGGTTTAAGGCAGCATATGCATCAAAGAGAAATTACAACAGACGTCAATGTGCAGGGGATAATCCAGAAGACCGATCAATATCGAAAAAGAATGAGTAAGTCACATGGATGGACAAAGGGAAAAATTCCAATTTAAGGATAATCCAGAGTGGAGGAA
>NW_028318043.1:0-117500 GCF_062004578.1 Staurois parvus | reverse complement strand
ATGGCGATTTTTTTGAAGTTGTATTTTTTTGTCATAATTTTTCGGAAAATGAAAAAATGTAAAAAATTATTTTCACTATTTTTTTTTTTTACATACTGTCACCAGTGCAGTACAGCGTCATCATATAACTGGCATGGCGGTGAACAGGGACACTGACTGGTGACAGTATGAAAAAAAAAAATATATATATATTTTTTTTATTTTTTTTAATTTTTTTATTATATTTAATTTTTTATTACATTTTTTTAAAGATTTTTTTTTCATATTTTACTATGACCAAAGTAGTACAATGTTACCATAGTAACATTGTACTACTTTGGGGGAGTGATCAGTATTTTTTTTTTTTTTTTTTTATACACAGTTTGCTTATAGCAAAGAATTACTTTGCTATAAGCAAGCATTTAGCTGAATGAAATCGATTCATTCAGCTTTTTTCTTTTTTTTTTTGTGCTTAGCTGTGATTTGGTCACAGCTAATCACATGACATGTGCATGTGACCTGCTGTGACCATTCACAGCTAGGCACTAGTATACAATGGATGGCATCATGAATGAAGCCATCCATTGTATACAACTATCATGTGACCTGCTGTGATTGGTCACAGCAGGTCACATGGTACCAGCTACGGGAGCCGGTACTCGGATCTGTCATCGGCCGTGTCCGAGGTGCACGGCCCGTGACAGATCCCGCTGCTGAGCCGCTCTGCTGTGCCGCAAACTGCGCATGTGCGGGAGCACGCCAAATGGCGTGCACCCGGAATACAGGAGCGCATTTCAAGCCGCCAAACGGCCATTGGCCGGGCAGCTAATGGTTAAATAATTATGTTTTTAAAAAGTTAACAAAAAAAAAAACCCAATTCCCCCCCTCCCAAACAAAAAACAAAACACACACACAAAAAAAATTAAATAAAATAAAAGGCAGCCTTCTCTTTTCTATGTTTTTATGTTTACAAAATATTGTGACAAAAAATTACAACTTCAAAATATTCGCCATGCCTCTTATTAAATACCTTGGACTATCTATTTAAAAAATATTAGTAAATTAATTATTTAATTAATTATGTTTTTAAAAAGTTAACAAAAAAAAAAAGCCAATCCCCCCCCCAAAAAAAAAAGAAAACACACTTAAAAAAAAAACAAAAACAAAAAACCAGGCACCGTCACTTTTCTATGTTTTTATGTTTACAAAATATTGTGACGAAAATTTACAACTTCAAAATACTCGCCATGCCGCTTATTGAATATCTTGGACTATCTATTTAAAAAAAATTAGTATTTAATTATTAAAGTAATTATGTTTTTAAAAAGTTAACAAAAAAACCCAATTTCCCCCCTCCCCAAACAAAAAAAAAAAGTAAAAAAAACACACTAAAAAAAAAAAATTAAATAAAAAACAGGCAGCCGTCACTTTTCTATGTTTTTATGTTTCCAAATTATTGAGTAGTTTTTAAAAAGTTAACAAAAAAAAATCCCAATTCCCCCCCTCCCAAACAAAAAACAAAACACACACACACAAAAAATAAAATAAAATAAAAGGCAGCCTTCTCTTTTCTATGTTTTTATGTTTACAAAATATTGTGACAAAAAATTACAACTTCAAAATACTCGCCATGCCTCTTATTAAATACCTTGGACTATCTATTTAAAAAATATTAGTAAATTAATTATTTAATTAATTATCTTTTTAAAAAGTTAACAAAAAAAAAAAAGCCAACCCCCCCCCAAAAAAAAAAGAAAACACACTTAAAAAAAAAACAAAAACAAAAAACCAGGCACCGTCACTTTTCTATGTTTTTATGTTTACAAAATATTGTGACGAAAATTTACAACTTCAAAATACTCGCCATGCCGCTTATTGAATATCTTGGACTATCTATTTAAAAAAAATTAGTATTTAATTATTAAAGTAATTATGTTTTTAAAAAGTTAACAAAAAAACCCAATTTCCCCCCTCCCCAAACAAAAAAAAAAAAGTAAAAAAAACACACTAAAAATAAATAAATAAATAAAAAACAGGCAGCCGTCACTTTTCTATGTTTTTATGTTTCCAAATTATTGAGTAGTTTTTAAAAAGTTAACAAAAAAAAATCCCAATTCCCCCCCTCCCAAACAAAAAACAAAACACACACACAAAAAAAATAAAATAAAATAAAAGGCAGCCTTCTCTTTTCTATGTTTTTATGTTTACAAAATATTGTGCCGAAAATTTACAACTTCAAAATACTCGCCATGCCGCTTATTGAATATCTTGGACTATCTATTTAAAAAAAATTAGTATTTAATTATTAAAGTAATTATGTTTTTAAAAAGTTAACAAAAAAAAAAATTTCCCCCCTCCCCAAACAAAAAAAAAAGTAAAAAAAACACACTAAAAAAAAAAAATTAAATAAAAAACAGGCAGCCGTCATGTTTTTATGTTTCCAAATTATTGAGTAGTTTTTAAAAAGTTAACAAAAAAAAAATCCCAATTCCCCCCCTCCCAAACAAAAAACAAAACACACACACAAAAAAAAAAAAAAAAAAAGGCAGCCATCTTTTTTCTATGTGTTTATGTTTACAAAATATTGTGACTAAAAAATTACAACTTCAAAATACTTGCCATGCCTCTTAATAAATACCTTGGACTATCTATTTAAAAATATTAGTAAATTAATTATTCAGTTAATTATTTTTTAAAAAAGGTAACAAAAAAAACCCAATTTCCCCCCTCCCCAAAAAAAAAAAAAGTAAAAAAACACACAAAAAAAAATAAATAAATAAAAAACAGGCACTTTTCTGTTTTTATGTTTCCAAATTATTGAGACTGAAAAATCACAACTTAAAAATACTCGCCATGCCTCTTATTGAATACCTTGGACAATCTATTTAAAAAAATATTACTAAATTAATTATTTAATTAATTATGTTTTTAAAAAGTTAACAAAATAAACCCAACTCCCCCCCCCCCCAAAAAAAAAAAAAAAAAAAGAAAACACACTCAAAAAACAAAAAAAAAACAGGCAGCCGTCACTTTTCTATGTTTTTATGTTTACAAAATATTATGTTGAAAAATTATAACTATTTCCCAAAAAGGGGTCATTTGGGGGGACATTTGTACCGCCCTGATATTTTCGGGCCCCGAGAAGAGTACATGACATACAGAAGGTGCGATGGTCGGGTGTCCAAACACGGAAGTTTTTTTTCGTGGGAAAACAAGCGAACTGATTGTCGAATAAACGCCTTTAAATGACTAACTCAGATAAATCGATAATCTTCCAAAGAGGGAAAACTTCCATATCAGGTGTGCTTACATATGAAATCTGAAACCCCGGACGTGCTGTATATGTACACAATCCGTAATCTGGCCGCTAACTTCTGTTGGACGCCGTCCAAGATTCATGACATCACCGGGAACTTACACATAATTCATTCTTGTCTTGCACAACACAGGACACCCGTACGCTGGAAAGTAAAAGGTGCCCCCCCCCCCCCCCGTGTTTTCTTTAGGTGAATGTTGTCAAATGCACAGAAAATCCATCATTTTGGGGACCTTCTTCCTCACACGGTATCGCCACGCGTGATCTGATAACGCGGGAAAAACACGCAGATGGATGTTCTGTTTTTCATGTTGTTGTATAATATATTCTCCCGTTTCCTTATATAATGGCGGTCAGATCCATCATTGACCCCTTCCAGTCCGGACACTACTTCCCCCCTTCCAGTCCGGACACTTCCCCCCCCTTCCAGTCCGGACACTTCCCCCCCCTTCCAGTCCGGACACTTCCCCCCCCTTCCAGTCCGGACACTTCCCCCCCCTTCCAGTCCGGACACTTTCACCCCTTCCAGTCCGGACACTTCCCCCCCCTTCCAGTCCGGACACTTCCCCCCCCTTCCAGTCCGGACACTTCCCCCCTTCCAGTCCAGACACTTTCCCCCCCTTCCAGTCAGGACACTTTCCCCCCTTCCAGTCCGGACACTTCCCCCCCTTCCAGTCCGGACACTTCCCCCCTTCCAGTCCGGACACTTTCCCCCCCTTCCAGTCCGGACACTTCCCCCCTTCCAGTCCGGACACTTTCCCCCCCTTCCAGTCCGGACACTTCCCCCCCTTCCAGTCCGGACACTTTCACCCCCTTCCAGTCCGGACACTTTCCCCCCCTTCCAGTCCAGACACTTCCCCCCCCTTCCAGTCCGGACACTTCCCCCCCCCCCCCCTTCCAGTCCGGACACTTTCACCCCCTTCCAGTCCGGACACTTTCCCCCCCTTCCAGTCCGGACACTTCCCCCCCTTCCAGTCCGGACACTTTCACCCCCTTCCAGTCCGGACACTTTCCCCCCCTTCCAGTCCGGACACTTTCACCCCCTTCCAGTCCGGACACTTTCCCCCCCCTTCCAGTCCGGACACTCCCTCCCCACCTTCCAGTCCGGACACTTTCCCCCCTTCCAGTCTGGACCCTATCCCCCCCCCCCTTCCAGTCCGGACACTTTCCCCCCCTTCCAGTCCGGACACTTTCACCCCCTTCCAGTCCGGACACTCCCTCCCCCCCTTCCAGTCCGGACACTTTCCCCCCCTTCCAGTCCGGACACTTCCCCCCCTTCCAGTCCGGACCCTTTCCCCCCCTTCCAGTCCGGACACTTTCCCCCCCTTCCAGTCCGGACACTTTCCCCCCCTTCCAGTCCGGACACTTTCACCCCCTTCCAGTCTGGACCCTTTCCCCCCCTTCCAGTCCGGACACTTTCCCCCCTTCCAGTCCGGACACTTCCCCCCTTCCAGTCCGGACACTTTCCCCCCCTTCCAGTCCGGACACTTTCCCCCCCTTCCAGTCCGGACACTTTCCCCCCCTTCCAGTCTGGACACTTTCCCCCCCTTCCAGTCTGGACACTTTCCCCCCCTTCCAGTCTGGACACTTTCACCCCCTTCCAGTCTGGACACTTTCACCCCCCTTCCAGTCCGGACACTTTCACCCCCTTCCAGTCCGGACCCTTTCCCCCCCTTCCAGTCCGGACGCTTTCCCCCCTTCCAGTCCGGACACTCCCTCCCCCCCTTACAGTCCGGACACTTTCCCCCCCTTCCAGTCCGGACACTTTCACCCCCTTCCAGTCCGAAAACTTTCACCCCCTTCCAGTCCGGACACTTTCACCCCCTTCCAGTCCGGACACTTTCCCCCCCTTCCAGTCCGGACACTTTCACCCCCTTCCAGTCCGGACACTTTCACCCCCTTCCAGTCCGGACACTTTCACCCCCTTCCAGTCCGGACACTTTCACCCCCTTCCAGTCCGGACACTTTCACCCCCTTCCAGTCCGGACACTTTCCCCCCCCCCCCTTCCAGTCCGGACACTTTCACCCCCTTCCCCCCCAGGCCAATTTTCAGCTTTCAGCGCTGTAACACTTTGAATGACAATTGCGCGGTCATGCAACACTGTACCTGTATGAATTTTTTAGCATTTTTTTGAGACAGATAAAGCTTTATTTTGGTGGTATTTATTCCCCGCTGGGATTTTTTTTTTTTTTTTGCTATATAAATGAAAATGTCCAAAAATTTTGGAAAAAAAGTTTTTCTTATAAAATTTTTCAAATAAATAATATTTCATCATAAATCTTGGCCAAAATGTATTCCGTTATTGTTTTAGTAAAAAAAAAAAAAAATTTTTTTTACATTTTTATTGTTTTTTTTTAACCACTTGCCCTCCTGAGGATTTCCCCCCCTTAATGACCACGCCTCTTTTTTCTACTCGGTGCTGCATTAATTCAACTGATAATTGCGCGGTCATGCAATGCTGCACCCAAACGAAATTTACTTCCTTTTTTTTCACACAAATAGAGCTTTCTTTTGGTGGTATTTGATCATCTGTGCGCTTCTTATTTTGCACGCTATAAACAAAAATTTTGAAGAAAAACAATATTTTTTACTTTCAGCTATAAAAAATATATAGTAAACTCAAAGTTAGTCATAAATTTAGGCCAAAATGTATTCTGCTCCATGTTTTTGGTAAAAAAAATCCCAATAAGTGTATATTGATTGCTTTGTGTGAAGTTATAGCGTCTACAAACTATGGGATAGATACTGCAATTTACGCCATTTTTCTGCTATACAGCGCTGCGCTAATTTAACCCCTCGCCTACAGGGCACTTCTACCCCCTTCCTGCCTACAGGACACTTCTACCCCCTTCCTGCCCACAGGACACTTCTACCCCCTTCCTGCCCACAGGACACTTCTACCCCCTTCCTGCCTACCGGGCACTTCTACCCCCTTCCTGCCTACCGGGCACTTCTACCCCCTTCCTGCCTACCGGGCACTTCTACCCCTTTCCTGCCTACAGGACACTTCTACCCCCTTCCTGCCTACAGGGCACTTCTACCCCCTTCCTGCCTACAGGGCACTTCTACCCCTTTCCTGCCTACCGGGCACTTCTACCCCCTTCCTGCCTACAGGGCACTTCTACCCCTTTCCTGCCTACAGGGCACTTCTACCCCCTTCCTGCCTACCGGGCACTTCTACCCCCTTCCTGCCTACAGGGCACTTCTACCCCCTTCCTGCCTACCGGACACTTCTACCCCCTTCCTGCCTACAGGGCACTTCTACCCCCTTCCTGCCCACCGGCACTTCTACCCCCTTCCTGCCTACAGGGCACTTCTACCCCCTTCCTGCCTACCGGGCACTTCTACCCCCTTCCTGCCTACAGGGCACTTCTACCCCCTTCCTGCCTACAGGGCACTTCTACCCCCTTCCTGCCTCCCGGGCACTTCTACCCCCTTCCTGCCTACCAGGCACTTCTACCCCCTTCCTGCCTACAGGGCACTTCTACCCCCTTCCTGCCTACCGGGCACTTCTACCCCCTTCCTGCCTACCGGGCACTTCTACTCCCTTCCTGCCTACAGGGCACTTCTACCCCCTTCCTGTCCAGGCCAATTTTCAGCTTTCAGCGCTGTCGCACTTTGATTGACAATTGCGCGGTCATGCAACACTGTACCCATATGAAATTTTGATCATTTTTTTCTCACAAATAGAGCTTTCTTTTGGTGGTATTTAATCGCCTGTGCGTTTTTTATTTTTTGCGCTATAAAAAAAAGTTGACAATTTTGAGGAAAAAAAAAAATATTTTGGACTTTTTGCTATAAAACATGTCCAGTAAAAAAAATTTAAAAATCTAATTTCGTCATAAATTTCGGCCAAAATGCATTCTGCGACGTCTTTGCTAAAAAAAAAAACCCCAATACGTGTAAATTAATTGGTTTACGTGAAAGTTATAGCGTTTAAAAATGGCGGGAAAGATACTGGGATTTTTAGTTTTTTTTATACTAATAATGGCGGCGATCAGTGACTTATGGCGGGACTGCGGACATTCTGACATTGGGGGGTACTGACTTGGGGTCACTGACATCCCCAGTGACACCAATACAGTGATCAGTGCAAAAAAAAAAAACCCACTGGCACTGTACTAATGGCACTGGGGAGGAAGGGGTTAACTTTATTTTTCAGGAAAAGGGTTAACTGTGTGAGGGGGAGTGTTTTACTAGGGGGCGGGGTGTGTGCTGCACAGGAGCACCCTGATCAGGAGAGATAAAATCTTCTCTCTGGATCAGCATGTCAGGAGCTGTCAGGGAACTGATAGAAAGCACAGCTACTGCAGCCCTGCTCTCTGTCAGTGATTGCCGCTAATCGGCGGGACATGGCCGGTAATGACCGGCTGTGACCTGGCGACTGACATCCGCGGTCACGATCGGCGGCGCAGGTAGGGCAGTGGCGCGCCTCTCGCGCGCCCCCTACCTGTTTTGCAAAAGCACGTTTTAAAATGTGGTTTTGCACATCCGTGCCGCCCTGCCACCGTATTTCTACAGTGGCTGGGCGCCATGTGGTTACTATTATTATTTATGTTTTTTTTTACATACTGTCACCCTAGCAGTGACACTGTACTACTTTTTTTGGGGGGGGGGGGTGATGAAGATTTTTTTTTTTGCACTGATTGCTTTTACACTGCCTGTACCTGGAGGGGGGAGCGGTGCCGCTTGATCCACTTCCACGTGGCCCGGATCTCCCCCGCCGCTGTGGCATCCGATAAAGAAGGGCCCGCCGCGGCCTGTCACATCCAAGTCCCCGGACCCTGGACGCACCGCGGGAGGGGGAAGCCGCCACTCAAACCTCCCACCGCTTGTTTTGTAACTTGTTTTGTATAACTCATCCCTGAACTAGGAGACATGGGTGAGGGTGGTGGGGAATGGGGGTGGGGGGGGGGGGATGATTGCTCCGGGTACATTGTTAGTTTAGTTTTGTTGTCTTTTTGCCTCTTTACTTGTAAACCAAAATAATGATTTTTTCTTCTTTTCAATGAAACACGTCTACACATCCCAGAAGTGGTGAAGATTCATATCAGGACCCTCCTGACAGCCAGCAAAAGGAGGAAACTACGGTAGATGTCTGACTTTGATTGGCTCAAAAGTCAAGGGTCAGAGGTCACTTGAGATTTCTATGATATGATCAATGATGTCACCCCGAGACCCACCCTTTGCTTATATTACAAGAGCTATATCCACTCTCCCCGGACCCCGCATTCACTATATCCGCTCTCCCCGGACCCCGCATTCACTATATCCGCTCTCCCCGGACCCCGCATTCACTATATCCGCTCTCCCCGGACCCCGCATTCACTATATCCGCTCTCCCCGGACCCCGCATTCACTATATCCGCTCTCCCCGGACCCCGCATTCACTATATCCGCTCTCCCCGGACCCCGCATTCACTATATCCGCTCTCCCCGGACCCCGCATTCCCTATATCCGCTCTCCCCGGACCCCGCATTCACTATATCCGCTCTCCCCGGACCCCGCATTCACTATATCCGCTCTCCCCGGACCCCGCATTCACTATATCCGCTCTCCCCGGACCCCGCATTCACTATATCCGCTCTCCCCGGACCCCGCATTCACTATATCCGCTCTCCCCGGACCCCGCATTCACTATATCCGCTCTCCCCGGACCCCGCATTCACTATATCCGCTCTCCCCGGACCCCGCATTCCCTATATCCGCTCTCCCCGGACCCCGCATTCCCTATATCCGCTCTCCCCGGACCCCGCATTCACTATATCCGCTCTCCCCGGACCCCGCATTCACTATATCCGCTCTCCACGGACCCCGCATTCACTATATCCGCTATCCTCGGACCCCGCATTCACTATATCCGCTCTCCCCGGACCCCGCATTCACTATATCCGCTCTCCCCGGACCCCGCATTCACTATATCCGCTCTCCCCGGACCCCGCATTCACTATATCCGCTCTCCACGGACCCCGCATTCACTATATCCGCTATCCCCGGACCCCGCATTCACTATATCCGCTCTCCCCGGACCCCGCATTCACTATATCCGCTCTCCCCGGACCCCGCATTCACTATATCCGCTATCCTCGGACCCCGCATTCACTATATCCGCTCTCCCCGGACCCCGCATTCCCTATATCCGCTCTCCCCGGACCCCGCATTCACTATATCCGCTCTCCCCGGACCCCGCATTCACTATATCCGCTCTCCCCGGACCCCGCATTCACTATATCCGCTCTCCCCGGACCCCGCATTCCCTATATCCGCTCTCCCCGGACCCCGCATTCACTATATCCGCTCTCCCCGGACCCCGCATTCACTATATCCGCTCTCCCCGGACCCCGCATTCACTATATCCGCTCTCCCCGGACCCCGCATTCACTATATCCGCTCTCCCCGGACCCCGCATTCACTATATCCGCTCTCCCCGGACCCCGCATTCACTATATCCGCTCTCCCCGGACCCCGCATTCACTATATCCGCTCTCCCCGGACCCCGCATTCCCTATATCCGCTCTCCCCGGACCCCGCATTCCCTATATCCGCTCTCCCCGGACCCCGCATTCACTATATCCGCTCTCCCCGGACCCCGCATTCACTATATCCGCTCTCCACGGACCCCGCATTCACTATATCCGCTATCCTCGGACCCCGCATTCACTATATCCGCTCTCCCCGGACCCCGCATTCACTATATCCGCTCTCCCCGGACCCCGCATTCACTATATCCGCTCTCCCCGGACCCCGCATTCACTATATCCGCTCTCCACGGACCCCGCATTCACTATATCCGCTATCCCCGGACCCCGCATTCACTATATCCGCTCTCCCCGGACCCCGCATTCACTATATCCGCTCTCCCCGGACCCCGCATTCACTATATCCGCTATCCTCGGACCCCGCATTCACTATATCCGCTCTCCCCGGACCCCGCATTCCCTATATCCGCTCTCCCCGGACCCCGCATTCACTATATCCGCTCTCCCCGGACCCCGCATTCACTATATCCGCTCTCCACGGACCCCGCATTCACTATATCCGCTATCCTCGGACCCCGCATTCACTATATCCGCTCTCCCCGGACCCCGCATTCACTATATCCGCTCTCCCCGGACCCCGCATTCCCTATATCCGCTCTCCCCGGACCCCGCATTCACTATATCCGCTCTCCCCGGACCCCGCATTCACTATATCCGCTCTCCCCGGACCCCGCATTCACTATATCCGCTCTCCACGGACCCCGCATTCACTATATCCGCTATCCTCGGACCCCGCATTCACTATATCCGCTCTCCCCGGACCCTGCATTCACTATATCCGCTTTCCCAGACCCCGCATTCCCTATATCTTGTCTCCCGGGAGTATATATATACATATATATATAAAATAAAGCAAAAAAACATGCTGCTGGAGATGTTTAAACAATTAATAAATATATATGTATTTATATATATATGTACAGTTGTGTTCAAAATAATATCAGTGTGTTGAAAAAAGTGAATAAAGCTGCAAATCCTTCTAATACTTTTATTTCCATCCACACAAATGCATTGGGAACACGACACATTCTATTCCAAATCACAACATGAAGAAAAATACATCAAATTTGTGTTGTTCCTCTAAAAAAATGGAAGAAAAGTGAATATTAGACGGTTCAAAATAATGGCCGTGTTTGTATTCTTCTTTACAAACTCCAACATTCACTATATAAACTGAGAAATGTTTGAAGATTTTGCTTTCCTTTGAATGACTTCATGAATATTTGGTTGTAGTCGCACTGTTTCTGAGAACTGCTGTACATCTGTGTTGCATGGAGTCCCCCAACTTCTGGCCCCTGTGATCAGGTATTCCAGCCCAGGATGATTGGACCACATTCCACAGTTCTTCTCTATTTCTTGGTTTTGCCTCAGAAACGGCATTTTTGATGTCACCCCACAAGTTTTCTATTGGATGAAGATCCGGGGATTGGGCTGGCCACTCCATAACGTCCATCTTGTTGGTCTGGAACCAAGATGTTGCACGTTTACTGGTGTGTTTGGGGTCGTTGTCTTGTTGGAACCCCCATTTCAAGGGCATTTCCTCTTCAGCATAAGGCAGCATGACCTCTTCAAGTATTCTGATGGATTCAAACTGATCCATGATCCCTGGTATGTGATAAATAGGCCCAACACCGTAGTATGAGAAACATCCCCATATCATGATGCTTGCACCACCATGCTTCACGGTCTTCACAGTGTACTGTGACTTGAATTCAGTGTTTGGGGGTCGTCTGACAAAATGTCTCTGCCCACTAGACCCAAAAAGAACAATCTTACTTCCATCAGTCCACAAAATGTTGCGCCATTTCTCTTTAGGCCGGTCAATGTGCTCTTTGGCAGATTGTAACCTCTTCAGCACACGTCTTTTTCCCAACAGTGGGACTTTGCGGGGGCTTCTTGCAGATAGCTTGGCTTCACATCGGCGTCTTCTAATTGTAACAGTCCTCACAGGGAACGTCACACCTTCTTTCATCTTCCTGGAGCTGATTGTTGGCTGAGTCCTCACAGGGAACGTCACACCTTCTTTCATCTTCCTGGAGCTGATTGTTGGCTGAGTCCGCGCCATGTTGGCTATTCTTCTATCCATTCCAATGGTAGTTTTTCGCTTTCTTCCGCGTCTTTCAGGTTTTGGTTGCCATTTTAAAGCATTTGCCATCATTTTAGCTGAGCAGCCGATCATTTTCTGCACTTCTTTATATGTTTTCCCCTCCAATCAACTTTTTAATCAAGGTACGCTGTTCTTCTGAACAATGTCTGGAACGACCCATTTTCCTCAGAATTTCAGAGAGAAATGCACTGTAACCAGCATGGACAACATTTGCTGCCTTCCTTCCTTAAATAAGGGCAATAATTGCCACCTGTTTATCAAAGAATGAATGACCTCACTAATAGAACTCCACACTGCTATTATTGTGAACACGCCCCTTTCAATGAGTGATTCAATGACACAGAATCAGCAGCATGCATGTCATGACTGTGGGGTCTGTTGGATTTCTATGACTCTACTACACCTGCTAGGAAATTATTTGCCATGTAGAAATATCATTTCCACCAAAAACAGAGATTGATCCGGTTAGTGATGTCTGACGGCTATTATTGTGAACACAACTGTATATATATATATACAGTATATACAGTGGGGATGGAAAGTTTGGGCACCCCAGCTAAAAATTTGTATTAATGTGCATAAAGAAGCCAAGGAAAGATGGAAAAATCTCCAAAAGGCATCAAATTACAGATTAGACATTCTTATAATATGTCAACAAAAGTTAGATTTTATTTCCATCATTTACACTTTCAAAATAACAGAAAACAAAAAAATGGCGTCTGCAAAAGTTTGGGCCCCCTGCAGAGTTAATATCTTGTACTGCCCCCTTTGGCAAGTATCACAGCTTGTAAACACTTTTTGTAGCCAGCCAAGAGTCTTTCAATTCTTGTTTGAGGTATCTTTGCCCATTCTTCCTTACAAAAGTCTTCCAGTTCTTTGAGATTTCTGGGCTGTCTGTCACGCACGGCTCTTTTAAGGTCTATCCATAGATATCAATTATGTTGAGGTCAGGAGATTGTGAAGGCCATGGCAAAACCTTCAGTTTACGCCTCTTGATGTAATCCCCTGTGGATTTCGAGGTGTGTTTAGGATCATTATTCATTTGTAGAAGCCATCCTCTCTTTGACTCCAGCTTTTTCACAGATGGCATCAAGTTACCATCCAAAATTTGCTGAAATTTTATTGAATCCATTTTTCCTTCTACTCGTGAGATGTTCCCTGTGCCACTGGCTGCCACACAACCCCAAAGCATGATTGATCCAACCCCATGCTTAACAGTTGGACAGAGGTTCTTTTCATTAAATTCTGTGCCCCTTCTTCTCCAAACGTACCTTTGCTCATTCCGGCCAAAAAGTTCAATTGTAACCTCATCGGCCCACAGAACTTGTTTCCAAAATGCATCAGGCTTGTCTATATGTTCATTTGCAAAGTTCAAACGATGATTTTTGTGGTGAGGACGTAGAAGAGGTTTTCTTCTGATGACTCTTCCATGAAGACCATATTTGTACAAGTATCTCTTTATAGTGGAATAGTGACCACAACTCCAGTGTCTGCCAGATCTTTCTGGAGGGATCGTGCAGTCAAACGTGGGTTTTGAATTGTTTTTCTCACAATCCTACGAGCTGTTCTGTCTGATATTTTTCTTGGTCTTCCAGATCTTGCTTTAACTTCCACTGTTCCTGATGACTGCCGTTTCTTAATTACATTCCGAACAGAGGATATTGACATCTGAAAACGCTTTGCTATCTTCTTATAGCCTTCTCCAGCTTTGTGAGCGTCAACTATTTTCAGTTTCAGTTTTCTAGACAACTGCTTAGAAGAACCCATGGTGCTGATTGTTGGGGCAAGGTCAGATGAGTCTGGGCATTTAAAACCTTTGAGATTGACATCACCTGGTCTTCCCAGACGATGATTGAGAACAATCCATGACACTGGCAGGTCTCAGCTTGGCAAAGGGGGCAGTGCATGCTATAAATTCTGCAGGGGTGCCCAAACTTTCGATCCCCACTGTATATATATATATAATATAAAAGGTGCTAGAAATATATTTAAATAAGTTTTATATATATATATATATATTTATTTATGTATTTATTTAAAAAAAACCAAGCTGCTAGAAATATATATATCTGATGTAGGTCTGCTTTACATAAGTGTACTCACCTGCTGAGAACATGCAGTGCCAGACCTGATATTACCCATGATGCCTTGCTGGATTACAATGCTCCATCTATGACCGATGTCTTCATAATGCGGCTTTCATGTTTTCATTTTGATCCCGTAAAACAATGCCGCTAAATATTATAAAATAATGAGCTTAATTATCCTGAACTCTGTGGGCCGGTTGGTCCCGGGCTCCTGTTGTTGTAGGCGCGGCCTGCAAGGCTCAGAATTTGTCTCCATTAAGTCGTCTTTGTCTCGCTCTGTTTAGACGTGACCACAATGGTGTCCTTTGTATTTATCCGTAATAACACGGCCTTCGCTGAGCGCTGGGGATATTGGACCGCATCCCAACCCAACGGCATCCCGGATCCAGAATCAACAGGAGGACCGGCCTGGGACAATGCCACACAATTCCCAGCTTGTCAACTCTCCCAACTCATCACAGCTATGGGGGGGACATGAACTAAATATATTCCCCCCCCAGGAGACGATTCGGAGGGGACATAATCACCTCGTATGAATACATGAATGGCCCACACAGTGAACTCGGTGCCATTGCACATGACTACGCCGCGATTGGCATCGTGTCCTACTGTATACAGCGCTCACAAGAAATTCTTTGCTTGGGAATCTGTTACAAAGTTTCTTACTTGGAGGTCCTGCCACTAACATCACTTCCTGCTGTAGTCTGACAACGCCAAGTCGCTGCCCAGCAATTAGCAGCAGCGTTGTCAGTCAGCCATGCAAGCTCCTTTACTTGGCTGTTGAGCTGCCTAACTCATCCGATAAATGTTGAAAATGATTATTTAATGACATGTTAACATTTTTTCATCAGATTTTGGGGCTATGATACTGTTACAGCACTCACAGGATCCATGCCAAGATTCGCAGGATTTCTATGGCCTCCACTACTTCCAGACTTCCCAGTAATGACACCGGGTGCGTCCTCTGGCCAGAAAAGTATTTCAGCTCCGGTCTTTGCAGTTATTGGTGCCATGTCCAGTTGCCTGTTTCTTGCCAATCTGGATTAACCACATTACTCTCTCGTCTGCTGCCTACCTCAACCACCGCCCTGGCCTGCTACCTGCCATGACACCTGCCCGGACCTGACTAGTGTCTTGCCTGTCCCCTACCACAACTCCTGCCTGGACCTAAATATTCTCTTGCCTCTCACCTGTCGTGACCCCTGCCTAGACCTTACTACTGTCTTGCCTGCTGCCTGCCACAACTTTTGACTAGACTTCACTCTCATCTTGCCTGCCGCTTGCCGTGACCCCTGCCAGGATCTGAATACTTTATTCTCTGCTGCCTGCCACAACCCTTGCCTGGATCTTACCATTCTTTTGACTGCCGCCTGCTATGACCCCTTCCTAGCCCTGGCTACTCTCTTGCCTGTTGCTTGCCATAGCCTCTGACTAGACCTGACTCTCATCCTGCCTGCCGCTTGCCGCGAGCCCTGTCAGCATCTGATTACTCTATTGTCTGCTGCCTGCCACAACCCTTGCCTGGATATTACTATTCTTTTGCCTGCTGCCTGCAATGACCCCTTCCTAGCCCTGACAGCTCTCTTGCCTGTTGCTTGCCACAACCTCTGACTAGACCTGACTCTCATCCTGCCTGCCGCTTGCCATGACCCCTGCCAGGATCTGATTACTCTATTGTCTGCAGCCTGCCACAACCCTTGCCTAGATATTACTATTAATTTGCCTGCCGCTTGCTATGACCCCTGCCTAGCCTTAACTACTCTCTTTCCTGCCACCTACCACAACTCTTGCCTGGACCTAAATATTCTCTTGCCTCTGACCTGTCATGACCCCTGCCTAGACCTTACTACTGTCTTGCCTGCTGACTGCCACAAATCCTGCCTAGACCTGACTACTCCCTTGCCTGTTGCCTGCCACAACCTTTGACTAGACCTGACTATCATCTTGTCTGCCGCTGGCCGTAACCCCTGCCAGGATCTGAATACTTTATTGTCTGCTGCCTGCCACAACCCCTTCCTGGATCTTACCATTCTTTTGCCTTCCGCCTGCAATGACCCCTTCCTAGCCCTGACTACTCTCTTGCCTGCCACCTACCACAACTCCTGCCTGGACCTAAATATTCTCTTGCCTCTGACCTGTCATGACCCCTGCCTAGACCTTACTACTGTCTTGCCTGCTGCCTGCCACAAACCCTGCCTGGACCTGATTTCTCTCTTGCCTGCTGCCTGCCACTACTTCTGCCTAGACCTGACTACTTTCTTATCTACCACATCATTACCAGTCTCCATGCCATAGCCATCTTCTGTCACAGCAACCCCTTAGTAGAGAAATCCTGAGGGCCATGACCCAGTGCCAGTTTGTGGCAAAGAAAACCAAAGACCACTAGAGTTTGTGGCCAATCCTCACCATCACTAGCTCTAGTGAAGACCAGTTGTACTTAGACTCTGCATCTTGGGTGAGTCTGTGTCAACCAGGGACCACTAGAGTTTCCAGCCCATCTCCATCATCAGCAGCTCTGGTGAAGACCAGTTGGTACTTAGACTCTACATCTTGGGTGAGTCTGTGTCAACCGGGGCCTCTAGGGTTTTCGGCCCATCTCCATCATCAGCAGCTCTGGTGAAGACCAGTTGGTACGTAGATGCTACATCTTTGGTAAGCCTGCATCAACTGGGAACCTCTAAGGTTTCTGTTCCATCCAGGGGCGGACTGACCATTCGAGCCCTCGGGCACTGCCCGAGGGCCTGGGGTCAGTAGGGGGCCCCATGAAATGCCTTTTATAGGCTTTTTTTGAGTGTGGGCAAGGACACAGGGGCCCCATGATCCCCTATTGCCCGGGGGCCCCATGAGTGGTCAGTCCGCCCCTGGTTCCATCTCCACCATCAGCAGCTCTGGTGAAGACCAACTGGTACTTAGAGTCTACATCTTGGGTGAGCCTGCATCAACTGGGAACCTCTAAGGTTTCTGTCCCATCTCCACCATCAGCAGCTCTGGTGAGGACCAACTGGTATTTAGACTCTACATCTTGGGTGAGCCTGCGTCAACTGGGAACCTCTAAGGTTTCTGTCCCATGTCCACCATCAGCAGCTCTGGTGAAGACCAACTGGTACTTAGACTCTACATCTTGGGTGAGCCTGCGTCCACTGGGAACCTCTAAGGTTTCTGTCCCATCTCCACCATCAGCAGCTCTGGTGAAGACCAACTGGTACTTAGACTCTACATCTTCGGTGAGCCTGCGTCAACTGGGAACCTCTAAGGTTTCTGTCCCATCTCCACCATCAGCAGCTCTGGTGAAGACCAACTGGTACTTAGACTCTACATCTTGGGTGAGCCTGCGTTAACTGGGAACCTCTAAGGTTTCTGTCCCATCTCCACCATCAGCAGCTCTGGTGAAGACCAACTGGTACTTAGACTCTACATCTTGGGTGAGCCTGCGTCAACTGGGAACCTCTAAGGTTTCTGTCCCATCTTCACCATCAGCAGCTCTGGTGAAGACCAACTGGTATTTAGACTCTACATCTCGGGTGAGCCTGCGTTAACTGGGAACCTCTAAGGTTTCTGTCCCATCTCCACCATCAGCAGCTCTGGTGAAGACCAACTGGTACTTAGACTCTACATCTTGGGTGAGCCTGTGTCAACTGGGAACCTCTAAGGTTTCTGTCCCATCTCCACCATCAGCAGCTCTGGTGAAGACCAACTGGTACTTAGACTCTACATCTTGGGTGAGCCTGTGTCAACTGGGAACCTCTAAGGTTTCTGTCCCATCTCCACCATCAGCAGCTCTGGTGAAGACCAACTGGTACTTAGACTCTACATCTTGGGTGAGTCTGTGTCAACTGTCAGGGGGCGCTACCAAAGACACTTTAAGCTAACCCAGAAAAATTGCCTTTATGTGAGAAGGGTCCGTTTTCTCATTTTGGATCTTTGGAACGGTACAGGTCCACCTCAACTTTCCTTCACACTTTACTAAATGAACCTCACAATCATGAGATTACGGACCCTTTGTGTTTTTCCTAATGTCTATATGTATTACTTCTAAAATGTGATCTCCTCTGATCCTTTCCTAAGTCATAATAACAGCAACATGAACAAAAAGCCTTAACACACACGCACAGCATTTTACATTGCCTCATCTTTGATAAACAAATAGTTTAAACAATCAAGGCCATTGATGATGATGATGAGGAAAGTCTGTGACCCCACTTAGTAACCGGCAGGACCTCCTTTATTGGCAGTAACCGAATGTTTTCTGTAGCTGCTTAAGGATATGAAAAACCGTCAAGTGTTTGTTCAACTCTCCTCCATCCAACAAAAACGGAAGTTTCAATGAGACGAAATTTAAATTGATGTCTTTATCCAACTCGTAGGTTAGTCCAGATCGCGTAAAAATAAATACCCGACATAGATTTAGTCTTCCAACACACAATAGCCGAGAAATATGTCGTCAGTTGGAGAATTGATGTGGCAAATCTTCTGTGTCCATCATCAGAGTAATAAATTATAGCTGGGTGACATCTTCCACACAATGCCTCTTACTCCTCGCTGTCGGAGCCCATACGGTTACATTGTATGTCCTCTGACACTTCTATTCCGACTTGGCCTGAATTACGCCCACATCCCCTTTGGAGAGCGCATTGTCCGAGGTTCTTGTCAGGACTTGGCCCGGAGGGAGAAGATACGGCCTCTGGGAAGCCGGGAATGTTATGGATGTTGTTTACTATTGTGAGGAATGGTGGGAAATCACAGAGAGTAATTCAATTTTTGCATAGCTATATATCCTTGCAAGTGCTAAAAAAAACTGATATATAGAATAAAAAGGGAGGGGGAGGGGGTCGTTTTATGGTATTCAAACTCTCAATTCTATTGCAGAACTAGAAGGATTTCAATGTTTTATTTTTTCACATTCTTTTAGTTCAGAAATGCTATCTGTTTAATCAATGAAAGAGCCAACTGAGACGTTGTTACACGGTATACATCATATATAATCCTGCGCATGCTCATTTTCCTCCGACGTTTAGCCACTTCTGTAGCTAACTGCGTCAAAGGGATCCATTTCTGGCCAGCTATGTCAAAACTATGCTTTTCTAGCCAACTGTATCAAAGTGATCCCTTTCTGGAAAACTGTATCAAAGTGATCCCTTTCTGGCCAACTGTATCAAAGTGATCCCTTTCTGGCCAACTGTATCAAAGTGATCCCTTTCTGGCCAACTGTATCAAAGTGATCCCTTTGTGGCCAACTGTATCAAAGTGATCCCTTTCTGGCCAACTGTACCAAAGTGATCCCTTTCTGGCCAACTGCACCAAAGTGATCCCTTTCTAGCCAACTGTATCAAAGTGATCCCTTTGTGGCCAACTGTATCAAAGTGACCCCTTTCTGGCCATCTGTATCAAGGTGATCCCTTTCTGGCCAACTGTACCAAAGTGATCCCTTTCTGGCCAACTGTGTCAAAGTGATCCCTTTCTGGCCAGTTGTACCAAAGTGATCCCTCTCTGGCCAACTGTGTCAAAACGATGCCTTTGTGGCCATTGGTACCAAAGTGATCCTTTTCTGGCCAACTGTATCAAAGTGATCCCTTTCTGGCTAACTGTACCAAAGTGATCCCTTTGTGGCCAACTGTACCAAAGTGATCCCTTTCTGGCCAACTGTACCAAAGTGATCCCTTTCTGGCCAACTGTGTCAAAGTGATCCCTTTCTGGCCAGTTGTACCAAAGTGATCCCTCTCTGGCCAACTGTGTCAAAACGATGCCTTTGTGGCCATTGGTACCAAAGTGATCCTTTTCTGGCCAACTGTATCAAAGTGATCCCTTTCTGGCTAACTGTACCAAAGTGATCCCTTTGTGGCCAACTGTACCAAAGTGATCCCTTTCTGGCCAACTGTATCAAAGTGATCCCTTTCTGACCACCTGTATCAAAGTGATCCCTTTCTGGCCAACTGTGTCAAAGTGATTCCTTTGTGGCCAACTGTACCAAAGTGATCCCTTTGTGGCCAACTGTACCAAAGTGATCCCTTTCTGGCCAACTGTGTCAAAGTGATCCTTTTCTGGCCAACTGTATGAAAGTGATCCCTTTGTGGCAAACTGTACCAAAGTGATCCCTTTCTGGCCAACTGTGTCAAAGTGACTTCTCTTTGATCCACTGGGTTAGATTTACTAAAGGAAAATATACTGCGCACTGCAAGTGCATTTGCTGTATATCCGAGGAGAAGCTCTGAAATGAGGCAAAGCTCTGCTGATTTTTTTACATCCAATCATGTGCAAGCAATAATGATGTTTTTTGTTTTCCTTGCATGTTCCCCTCAGATCTACAGCAACTGCACTAGCAGTGCAAAGCCTATTTGCCTTTAGTAAATCAACCCCACTGTGTCCACATGATCTCTCTCTGACCAACTTCATCAAAGTGATCCTTCTCTGGCCAACTGTTTCCAAGACATCCCTCTCTGGCCAACTGTATCAAAGTGATCTCTCTCTGGCCAACTGTTTCCTAGTGATCCCTCTCTGGCCAACTGTTTCCTAGTGATCCCTCTCTGGCCAACTGTATCAAAGTGATCCCTCTCTAGCCAACTGTTTCCTAGTGATCCCTCTCTGGCCAACTGTTTCCTAGACATCACTCTTTGACCATCTAAATCACAGTGATTCCTCTCTGGCCAACTGCATCAAAGTGATCCCTCTCTGACCAACTTCATCAAAGTGATCCCTCTCTGGCCAACTGTTTCCTAGTGATCCCTCACTGGCCAGCTGTTTCCTAGACATCCTTCCCTGGCCAACTGTATCAAAGTGATCCCTCTCTGGCCAACTGTATCAAAGTGATCCATCTCTGACCAACTGTTTCCTAGACATCCCTCTTTGACCAACTAAATCACAGTGATTCCTCTCTGGCCAACTGTGTCAAATCAATCCCTCTCTGACCAACTACATCAAAGTGATCCTTCTCTGGCCAACTGTTTCCTAGTGATCCCTCTATGGCCAGCTGTTTCCTAGACATCCCTCTTTGGCCAACTAAATCACAGTGATTCCTCTCTGGCCAACTGCATAAAAGTGATCCCTCTCTGGCCAACTGTTTCCTAGTGATCCCTCTCTGGCCAACTGTTTCCTAGTGATCCCTCTCTGACCAGCTGTTTCCTAATGATCCCTCTCTGGCCAACTGTTTCCTAGTGATCCCGCTCTGGCAAACTGTTTCCTAGTGATCCCTCTCTGGCCAACTGTTTCCTAGTGATCCCTCTCTGACCAGCTGTTTCCTAATGATCCCTCTCTGGCCAACTGTTTCCTAGACATCCCTCCCTGGCAAACTGTATCAAAGTGATCCCTCTCTGGCCAACTGTATCAAAGTGATCCCTCTCTGGCCAACTGTATCAAAGTGATCCCTCTCTGGCCAACTGTATCAAAGTGATCCCTCTCTGGCCAACTGTTTCCTAGTGATCCCTCTCTGGCCAGCTGTTTCTTAGTGATCCCGCTCTGGCAAACTGTTTCCTAGACATCCCTCTTGGGCCAACTAAATCACAGTGATCCCTCTCTGTCCAACTGCATCAAAGTGATCCTTTTCTGGATCTGCATCAAAGTGACCCCTTTCTGGCCAACTGTGTCAAAGTGAACCATGTCTGAATCAACTGCATACAGTGGCTCACTGTATCTAAGGCCAAAGAGGGATCATTTTGATGTGGTGGACTAGAAAGAGATCACTTTGACAAAGTTGGCCAGAGAGGGAACACTTTGACGCAGTTGGCCAGAAAGGGATCACTTTCAATCAATTGGCCAGAAAATGGGGTGTGCAGCGCTATACAAATAAAACACACTGTCATAAATATAACAAAATATGACAAAAAGTAGAAAAGGTCCTATAAACTGAACGATAAACAGTCCGAGGTAATATGATATCAGTCCAAATAGGTATATTCCAGTGATGGAGTATATATGACTTCAATCCAAATGGGTATATTCCAGCATCCTAACATGAAGGTGTAGAAAAATTGCCCACTCACCGGAAGTGCAATTTAATGTGCACATAGAAATTCCATGTAGCCGGAGGTCCCGTGAAGGTACAGCCTGATGATAAAGGTATCCTCTGGTGGTAAATGGGGTGACGGCTGCCAGAGATGATGGTCTGGACCTATATCCCAAATCCTCCAACCTGGGTGGACTCCTAAAATGCTGGGCTGAGATGTGGAGGATTTAGGAGTCCACCCAGGTTGGAGGATTTATCATCAGGCTGTACCTTCACGGGACCTCCGGCTACATGGAATTTCTATGTGCACATTAAATTGCACTTCCGGTGAGTGCGCAATTTTTCTACACCTTCATGTTAGGATGCTGGAATATACCCATTTGGATTGAAGTCATATATACTCCATCACTGGAATATACCTATTTGGACTGATATCATATTACCTCGGACTGTTTATCGTTCAGTTTATAGGACCTTTTCTACTTTTTCTCATATTTTGTTATATTTATGACAGTGTGTTTTATTTGTATAGCGCTGCACACCCCATTTTATGTTATATTCCTAGAAAGGCTTTTTGGTTCCTTTTTGTGCATCAGCAGCTTTATAAGGTGCGCTCGCTAACTCACACATTTTATAATTGGCCAGAAAGGGATCTCTTTGACACAGCTGGCCAGAAAGGGATCACTTTGATGCAGTTGGCCAGAGAGGGATCAAATTGATGCATTTAGCCAGAAAGGGATCCCTTTGACACAGTTGGATATAGAGTGATCACTTTGTTGCAGTTGGCCAGAGAGGGATCACTTTGTTGCAGTTGGCCAGAGAGGGATCACTTTGTTGCAGTTGGCCAGGGAGGGATCACTTTGTTGCAGTTGGCCAGAGAGGGATCACTTTGATGCAGTTGGCCAGAGAGGGATCACTTTGATGCAGTTGGCCAGAGAGGGATCACTTTGATGCAGTTGGCCAGAGAGTGATCACTTTGTTGCAGTTGGCCAGAGAGGGATCACTTTGATGCAGTTGGCCAGAGAGGGATCACTTTGATGCAGTTAGCCAGACAGGGATCAGTGTGATGCAGTTGGCCAGAGAGGGATCAGTTTGATGCAGGTGGCCAGAAAAGGATCCCTTTGACACAGTTAGACAGAGAGGGATCACTTTGTTGCAGTTGGCCAGAGAGGGATCACTTTGATGCAGTTGGCCAGAGAGGGATCACTTTGATGCAGTTAGCCAGACAGGGATCAGTGTGATGCAGTTGGCCAGAGAGGGATCAGTTTGATGCAGGTGGCCAGAAAAGGATCCCTTTGACACAGTTAGACAGAGAGGGATCACTTTGTTGCAGTTGGCCAGAGAAGAATTACTTTGACGCTGTTGGCCAGAGATGAATCACTTTGACACAGCTGGCCAGTGAAGGATCACTTCACTGTGGATCGAGCATAATGGATCGGAATCCGATCCATTATGCTCCCCAATCCGCAGATCCGATCCATCCTGCGGGGATCGTCGGCTTGCTTTACAACTTACCTTTTCGTGGAGCGGTAGGTGTCTCCGGTGCGGCGTGCACCCCCCACACCTGCCCCGGGACACCACTGAATATAGGTTGTAGCTCAGCGCAATGCATGGAGAAGTGCATTTCAATGCGGTGTGTTGCTGCAAATGCACAATTTTTGATTTGCCGTGGTGTGTTGGGCAGCCCATTCAGATCCATGAACAGCCTTAATGCAATGCATGTTAATGCCTGACACCACGAGCCCGGCTGGTGTGAAAGGACCGTCAGGGCCGATTTACTGTGTGTTGCGGCCAGGGGTGGAATGACAGTTTGGAAACTCGGGCATTGCCCGAGGGCCCGGGGTCAGTAAGGGGCCCCATGAGATGCCCCTGGTACCTTTTTCATAGGCTTTTTTGAGTTTGGGCAAGGACACAGGGGCCCCATGATCCCCTATTGCCCGGGGGCCCCATGAGTTGTCAGTCCGCCCCTGGTTGCGGCAAGGTGCACTACATGCATTGACATGTTGCAGTGCCATTCATGTAGCACAGCCCCTGATGCACTAAGGACACTCACTGACGGGAGCGGCACTTTCTGCTGAGCGGCAGATCTCTTTGCAGAGCGCGGAAGAGCAGCGACTGCGAGGCGTTTAGGAGGCGATTTTGCTGCCTCTTGAATGCCTTTTATTTGGTGCAGCTGAACGGGGAATTTGAATGGGAATACCATGCTGCAACTGCAAGCCGAGCTGCGGTGTGGCTCCATTCACTTGAATGGGTCACGTGTGGCAACAGCAGGGGCGGACTGACAACTCATGGGGCCCCCAGGCAATAGGGGATCATGGGGCCCCTGTGTCCTCACCCACACTCAAATCTACACCCAAAAAAGCTACTAGGGGCATCTCATGGGGCCCCCTACTGACCCTGGGTCCTCGGGCAGCGCCCGAGTGCCCAAATGGTCAGTCCGCCCCTGGGCAACAGTACTTATTGCTGAACGAACATGGCAGAATGTACTAACTGGCCATGTTACTTGTGCCTGGGTGGCAGTAAAACTTCAGCTAAACCTCCTATTATTGACACCCATCCAACAGCCCGTGTAAACATGGTCTATGGCGATGTGCACGTGCTGTAATGCATGGCAATGCACCATAGTGCGTTGCTGCGTTTTGCATCAACATTTCTGCGGCACATCTGATATTTGGGAAATTTTGGTGCGTTCTCTACATAGCTGGTTCGCGCCACCATGTTGCAGCTGTAAAAAATGACTGCGCACGCTACTTTATTACAGTGTAGCGCGAGGCAATCCACCACCTTACGCCAAGCTGCGGCCAATAGAACTTAATGCAATGTCACCTGGGCCCTCAATGAATACCGACAGGTTACGCCATATATCTCAGTTTTTTGGGGTTTTTTTGCTCATAGTTACACTTTAACCACTTTCCAACCGCAGATAGCCAAATGACGGCTTCACTGCGGCCGGCCAGTTCTGGGTGGGCGTCATATGACGTCCTCCCGGAACGCACTCTCCTGCGCGCCCCTGGGGATCTCCGTGATCACTGAGTCCTATGGACACAGCTGATCACGTGGTATGGTAAAAGGCCAATCACAGCCTTTTACCACGTGATCAGCCGTGTCCAATGCCACACTGATCACAGGGAAATGCAATTGCCGGTTATCGGCTGCACTTTCCTTGCGCTGTCACAGGAAAGTACTGCCGACAGCTGGCAGTTATCAGAGGAGTGATCGGCACCGATCATCAGGGCACTGATGATCGGTGCCCAGCAGTGCCCCCCAGCAGTGCCGCCCACAAGTGCCCAGCAGTGCCACCCACAAGTGCCCAGCAGTGCCACCCACCTGTGCCCATCAGTGCCACCCACCTGTGCCCACCAGTGCCACCCACCAGTGTCCATCAGTGCAGCCCAGCAGTGCCATCCAGCAGTGCCACCCATCAGTGCCACCAGTCAGTGCCCAGCAGTGTCGCCAGTCAGTGCCATCAGTCAGTGCCACCCATCAGTGCCCAGCTGTGCCGCCAGTCAGTGCCCAGCAGTGCTGCCCACAAGTGCCCAGCAGTGCCACCCACCTGTGCCCACCAGTGCCACCCACCAGTGTCCATCAGTGCAGCCCAGCAGTGCCATCCAGCAGTGCCACCCATCAGTGCCCAGCAGTGCCGCCAGTCAGTGCCCAGCAGTGTCACCAGTCAGTGCCATCAGTCAGTGCCACCCATCAGTGCCCAACAGTGCTGCCAGTCACTGCCCACCATCAGTGCCGCCTTTCAGTGCCACCTATCAGTGTCCATCAGTTCCACCTATCAGTGCCACCTCATTAATGCTGCCTATCAATGCCCATCAGTGCAGCCTATCAGTGCCCATCAGTGCAGCCTCATCAACGCACATCAGCGAAAGAGAAAAATTACCTGTTTGCAAAATTTTATAATAGAAACAAATAAAAACGTTTTTTTTTGCTTTTTTGCTTTTTTTGTTTATAGCGCAAAAAATAAAACCCCCAGTGGGGAGTAAATACCACCAAAAGAAAATTATTTGTGTGAAAACAATTCTAAAAATTTCATATGGGTGCAGTGTTGCATGACCGCGCAGTGTGACAATGCTGAAAGCTGAAAGTTGGCCTGGGCAGGAAGGGGGTAGAAGTGCCCGGTGGGCAGGAAGGGGGTAGAAGTGCCCTGTAGGCAGGAAGGGGGTAGAAGTGCCCGGTGGGCAGGAAGGGGGTAGAAGAGTCCTGTAGGCAGGAAGGGGGTAGAAGTGCCCTGTAGGCAGGGAGGGGGTACAAGTGCCCGGTAGGCAGGAAGGGGGTACAAGTGCCCTGTAGGCAGGGAGGGGGTACAAGTGCCCGGTAGGCAGGAAGGGGGTAGAAGTGCCCGGTAGGCAGGAAGGGGTAGAAGTGCCCGGTAGGTAGGAAGGGGGCAGAAGTGCCCGGTAGGCAGGAAGGGGGTAGAAGTGCCCGGTAGGTAGGAAGGGGGCAGAAGTGCCCGGTAGGCAGGAAGGGGGCAGAAGTGCCCGGTAGGCAGGAAGGGGGTAGAAGTGCCCGGTTGGCAGGAAGGGGGCAGAAGTGCCGGTAGGCAGGAAGGGGGTAGAAGTGCCCGGTAGGCAGGAAGGGGGCAGAAGTGCCGGTAGGCAGGAAGGGAGTAGAAGTGCCCGGTGGGCAGAAAGGGGGTAGAAGTGCCCGGTAGGCAGGAAGGGGGTAGAAGTGCCCGGTAGGTAGGAAAGGGGTAGAAGTGCCCGGTAGGCAGGAAGGGGGTAGAAATGTCCTGTAGGCAGGAAGGGGGTAGAAGTGCCCTGTAGGCAGGAAGGGGGTAGGAGTGCCTGGGGGGCAGGAAGGGGGTAGAAGTACCCGGAAGGCAGGAAGGGGGTAGAAGTGCCCGAGAGGCAGGAAGGGGGTAGAAGTACCCGGGGGGCAGGAAGGCGGTAGAAGTACCTGGGGGGCAGGAAGGGGGTAGAAGTGCCCGGGAGGCAGGAAGGGGGTAGAAATACCCAGGGGGCAGGAAGGGGGTAGAAGTACCCAGAAGGCAGGAAGGGGGTAGAAGTGCCCGGGGGGCAGGAAGGGGGTAGAAGTGCCCGGGAGGCAGGAAGGGGGTAGAAGTACCCGGGGGGCAGGAAGGGGGTAGAAGTGCCCGGGGGGCAGGAAGGGGGTAGAAGTGCCCGGGAGGCAGGAAGGGGGTAGAAGTACCTGGGGGGCAGGAAGGGGGTAGAAGTACCTGGGGGGCAGGAAGGGGGTAGAAGTACCCGGAAGGCAGGAAGGGGGTAGAAGTGCCCGGGGGCAGGAAGTGGGTAGAAGTGCCCGGTGGGCAGGAAGGGGGTAGAAGTGCCCTGTAGGCAGAAAGGGGGTAGAAGTGCCCTGTAGGCAGGAAGGGGGTACAAGTGCCCGGTAGGCAGGAAGGGGGTAGAAGTGCCCTGTAGGCAGGAAGGGGGTAGAAGTACCCAGGGGGCAGGAAGGGGGTAGAAGTGCCCGGTAGGCAGGAAGGGGGTAGAAGTACCCGGGGGGCAGGAAGGGGGTAGAAGTGCCCGGGAGGCAGGAAGGGGGTAGAAGTACCCAGGGGGCAGGAAGGGGGTAGAAGTGCCCGGGGGGCAGGAAGGGGGTAGAAGTGCCCGGGAGGCAGGAAGGGGGTAGAAGTACCCGGGGGGCAGGAAGGGGGTAGAAGTACCCGGAAGGCAGGAAGGGGGTAGAAGTGCCCGGGGGGCAGGAAGGGGGTAGAAGTGCCCGGGAGGCAGGAAGGGGGTAGAAGTGCCCGGGGGGCAGGAAGGGGGTAGAAGTGCCCGGGAGGCAGGAAGGGGGTAGAAGTACCTGGGGAGCAGGAAGGGGGTAGAAGTGCCCGGTGGGCAGGAAGGGGGTAGAAGTGCCCTGTAGGCAGGAAGGGGGTAGAAGTGCCCAGAAGGCAGGAAGGGGGTAGAAGTGCCTGGGGGGCAGGAAGGGGGTAGAAGTGCCCGGGAGGCAAGAAGGGGGTAGAAGTGCCCGGGGGGCAGGAAGGGGTTAGAAGTGCCTGGGGGGCAGGAAGGGGTTAGAAGTGCCCGGTAGGCAGGAAGGGGGTAGAAGTGCCCGGGGGGCAGGAAGGTGGTAGAAGTACCCGGGGGGCAGGAAGGGGTTAGAAGTGCCCGGTAGGCGAGGGGTTAAGGTTGACCAGAACAGATCGATGCCAGTGATAGACGATAAACTGTTGATGGAAGGACGTCAATGTCAGCGAAGTGCTCAGTTGTCAGGAAGCAGCCGCCGTCCGCCGTCCTCTCTGCAGGGCTGAGTTAGGTGTCCTGGAAGATTCAATCATCAGGATTCTCGCGGAGCCCGGGGGGCTCATACAAAGGACCTCAAACAGCCGGGCGCTTTAGCTATGCATGCTTTGCCGTTGCCTGGGCTCGGCCCAAACCAGAGGACTGTGAGAACAGGCTGGACTCGCCTCGTATCTCTCACACTTTATCTGTCAGGGTTGTGCCGGTTTACTGCGTCCTCCTTTGTTTTTGTTTATGCTTTTTTTCCCCTCTGAAGATGGAGCAGCGCCCGGCGTGCCCCTTCCCCTCATCTGCCGCTTCGCTCCTTCGCCCCGCCAGGATTTTATTTATTTGCTGAATTTACTTTCCTGGGGTTTTTTTTCTTTTTATAGAAAAGAATAAATTTTGGGACGGGGCTCATTTACAGACCTCCAAAAAATTCAGGGCAACTCGACTTTATGACCAGACTCGTCAAACTCCAATGGGACAGAGCACTAAACTGTGGGGTATGAATCCACGAGGGGCCACTTTCATTTTGTTGAGGGCCCAGATAATGGATGGCTAAAAATACCCGGCACGCATTTTTATCTTTAGAAATCAAACATAGCCTGAGTGGAATATCATGTCCCCTGCAGGGGCAGACTGACCATTCGGGCCCGGGGTCAGTAGGGGGCCCCATGAAATGCCCCTGGTACCTTTTATAGGCTTTTATGGGTGTGCTTTGAGTGTGGTCAAGGACACAGGGGCCCCATGATCCCCTATTGCCCGGAGGCCGCATGAGTTGTCAGTCCGCCCCTGGTCCCCTGCCAGCATGCTGAAGAGCAGGCCCATTGCCCTTTCTGTAGAAGCAGTGGTCTCCTCCAGATGTGCCACACGCCTCCTGATGGCTCGGACCTATAACACTGAAGTTAGAAGAGCTCATGAGCTCAAGGCTACCAGATAAGGACAGTTCCAATTGGAGCGCTCTAGCTCTGACTCAGAAGTGTGTACTTCAGACCTCTGCAGAGAGACCACTGCTTCCACAGAAAGAGCAACTGTCCTTATCTGGTAGTCATCTCAGACCTCTGCAGAGAGACCACTGCTTCCACACAAAGAGCAACTGTCCTTACCTGGTAGTCATCTCGGACCTCTGCAGAGAGACCACTGCTTCCACACAGAGAGCAACTGTCCTTACCTGGTAGTCATCTCGGACCTCTGCAGAGAGACCACTGCTTCCACACAGAGAGCAACTGTCCTTACCTGGTAGTCATCTCGGACCTCTGCAGAGAGACCACTGCTTCCACACAAAGAGCAACTGTCCTTACCTGGTAGTCATCTCGGACCTCTGCAGAGAGACCACTGCTTCCACACAGAGAGCAACTGTCCTTACCTGGTAGTCATTGCAGACCTCTGCAAAGAGATCATTGCTTCCACACAAAAAGCAATGGTCCTTACCTGGTAGTCATCTCAGACCTCTGCAGAGAGATCATTGCTTCTACACAGAGAACAACAGTGAAAAGACTACCAGATAAGGACCCTTGTGAATGGAGAGATCAAGCTCTGACTCAGCAGGGTTTGTCAGACCTCTGCAGAGAGACCACGGTCTCCACACAAAAAGCAATGGTCCTTATCTGGTAGTCTCCTCAGACCTCTGCAGAGAGATTACTGCTTCCACACAGGGAGCAACGGTGAGAAGACTACCAGATATGGAGCTTTCTGATTGGAGAGCTCTAGTTCTGACTCAGCAGGGTGTGCATCAGATCTCTGCAGAGAGACCACTGCTTCCACACAAAAAGCAATGGTCCTTATCTGGTAGTCTTCTCAGACCTCTGTAGAGAGAACACTGCTTTCACACAGAGGGCAACAGTATGAAGACTATCACATAAGGACCCTTCCAATTGGAGGGCTCTAGTTCTGACCTAGCAGGGGGTGTTTCAGACTGCTACGGAGAGATCACTTCATGCTCTCTGTGTGAAAGCAGTGATCTCTCTGCAGAGGTCTGAGAAGACTACCAGATAAGGACCATTTCTCTCTGTGTGGAAGCAGTGGTCTCCTTGCAGTGGTTTGACAGACCCCCTGCTGAGTCAGAGCTTGAGCTCTCCAATTGGAAGGGTCCTTATCTGGTAGGCCTTATACTGTTGCCCCCTGTGTGGAAGTAGTGTTCTCTCTGCAGAGGTCTGATGCACACCCTGCTGAGTCAGAGCTAGAGCTCTCCAATCAGAAAGCTCCTTATCTGGTAGTCCTCTCACCGTTGCTCTCTGTGTGGAAGCAGTAGTCTCTCTGCAGAGGTCTGAGAAGACTACCAGATAAGGACCATTGCTTTTTGTGTGGAAGCAGTGGTCTCTCTGCAGAGGTCTGACAAACCCTGCTGAGTCAGAGCTTGAGCTCTCCAAACACAAGTGTCCTTATCTGGTAGTCTTTTTACGTTGCTCTCTGTGTAGAAGCAGTGATCTCTCTGCAGAGGTCTGGAAGACTACCAGATAAGAACTTTTGCTCTCTGTGTGGAAGCAACGGTCTCTCTGCAGAGGTCTGAAGCACCCCCTGCTGAGTCACAGCTTGACCTCTGCAATTGGAAGGGTCCTCATTTGGTAGTTTTCCTACCGTTGCTCTCTGTGTGGAAGCAGTGAACTCTCTGCAGAGGTCTGAGAAGGCTACCAGATATGGACAGTTGCTCTCTCTATGGAGGCAATGATCTCTCTGTAGAGGTCTGATGCCACCCCTACTGAGTCAGAGCTAGAGCTCCTGTCGGAAGAGTCCTTATCTGGTAGTCATCACATAGTTGCTCTCTCTGTAGAAGCAGTGATCTCTCTGCAGAGATCTGAGATGACAACAGATAAGGATCGTCGCTCTCTGTGTGGAAGCAGTTGTCTCTCTGCAGAGGTCTAAAGCACCCCCTGCTGAGTCACAGCTTGAGCTCTGCAATTGGAAGGGTCCTCATCTGGTAGTCTTCCCACCATTGCTCTCTCTGTAGAAGCAGTGATCTCTCTGCAGAGATCTGCGATGACTACCAGATAAGGATCGTTGCTCTCTGTGTGGAAGCAGTGGTCTCTTTGCAGAGAACTGATACACCATCTGCTGAGTCACAGCTAGAGGTCTCCAGTCACGAGGGTCCTTATCTGTTAGTCTTTTCACCGTTTCTCTGTGTGGAAGCAGTGGTCTCTCTGTAGAGATTTGTAGCACACCCTATTAAGTCAGAGCTATCCAATTGGAATTGTCCTTATCTGGTAATCTTCTCACTGTTGCTCCTTGTATGGAAGCAGTAGTCTCTCTGCAGAGGTCTGAAATGACTACCAGATAAGGACCATTTCTCTCTGTGTGGAAGCAGTGGTCTCTCTGCAGAAGTCTGAAGCACCCCCTGCTGAGTCGCAGTCCTTATCTGCTAGTCTTCTCAAAGTTGCTCTCCGTGTGGAAGCAGTGATCTCTCTGCAGAGGTCTGAGATGACTACCAAATAAGGATCGTTGCTCTCTGTGTGGAAGCAGTGGTCTCTCTACAGAGAACTGATGTACCCCCTGCTGAGTCAGGAGGGTCCGACTATGTTAGTCTTTTCACCACTTCTCTCTGTGTGAAAGCAGTGGTCTCTCTGCAGAGTTCTGACACAGCCCCTGCTGAGTCTCTTCTCTAGAATTCTCCTGAAAGTCTTATGTGGGAAGGCACATGGCCTTATGGTCAGATTCTTCCCTTCCCATAGGGTCCTCCTTTATAAAAGCCCCACCTAGTATTTGGGTTGACCTTGCCTCAGCAGGTCCCCTGAAGAATGAGGTCCACCTGGTTTTAGCCAGGTGGATCACAAGTTCCACAGTCCCCATCAGCAGTCTTGAGTCCCTAGGGATCAGGGCCAAGGTTCTTTTTCTTCAGAGGAGGACCATGGTTCTTCAGCAAATCCCTTGGTGAATGGGATCTGCCTAGTTTTAGGTGGGTGGCCCACGAGTACCCCAGTCCCCATCAGGAGTCTTGCATCTAGAGAGATCAGGGTCAGGGTTCTTTCTCTTCGGAGGAGGACCATGGTTATTGGCAAGTCCCTTGAAGAATGGGGTCCACCTGGTTTTAGGTGAATAGATCATGAGTACCCCAGTCCCCATCAGGAGTCTTACATCCATAGAGATAAGGGCAAGGGTCCTTTCTCTTCAGAGGAGGACCATGGTTCTCTGGCAAATCCTTTGAAGAATGGGTTCCGCCTGGTTTTAGGCGGGTGGACCACAAGTACTCCAGTCCCCATCAGGAGTCTTGCACTCCAGGGAATCAGGGCTAGGTTTCTTTCTTATCAGAAGAGGACCATGGTTCTTCAGCAAGTCCCTTGATGAATGGGATCTGCCTAGTTTTAGGCAGGTGGACCACGAATACCCCAGTCCCCATCAGGAGTCTTGCATTCAGAGATATCAGGGTTAGGGTCCTTTCTCTTTGGAGGAGGACCATGGTTCTTCAGCAAGTCCCTTGAAGAATGGGGTCCTGAGATATAAGGGTTAGGGTTCTTTCTCTTCGGAGGAGGACCATGGTTCTTTGGCAAGTCCCTTGAAGAATGGGGTCTGCTTGGTTTTAACTGAATAGATCACGAGTACCCCCATCCTCATCAGGAGTCTTGCATCTAGAGAGATCAGGGCCAGGGTTCTTTCTCTTTGGAGGAGGACCATGGTTCTTTGGCAAGTCCCTTGAAGAATGGGGTCCACCTGGTTTTAGGCGTGTGGACCACCAGTACCCCAGTCCCCATCAGGAGTCCTGCACCCCAGTGGATTAGAACCAGGGTTTTTTCTCTTCGGAGGAGGGCCGCGTGTACACCCTTTGCACTTTTTTTGCGTGCTTCACTTTTTTATTACACCGGCTTTTAGCTTTGAGTGTCACCTGGAGCAAGCATAGACATCAAAAGTCCTTCCATTTGCTGATGGCTTGCTGGAGTCGTTGGGTAGTTAGGGCAGGATGAAGATGATGGCTCCTTTAAAAACCTGTATATTTTCAGCCCCCCGGAGGCAGGGGAGTATTTACCACAAGGCAAACAAGGCATTTGCCTAGGGTAGTATTTTTCAGGTGGCAACGCCGTCCCCCAAAAGAAGGAAAGGAAGAAGGGACATGCAGCATGGAGATCAGGTGGGATCTGAGAGAGGCTGTGGGCTGCTCGATGGTGTATGCACAGTGGCTAAATGGTTAGCACTTCTGCCTGGTAGTACTCGGGTCATTGGTTCGAATCCCAACCATGGCACCACCTGCCTGGAGTTTGCATGTTCTCCCTGTGCCTGTGTGGGTTTCCTCCCACCTCCCCAAGACATGTTGGTAGGTTAATTGGACCATATCTAAATTGTCCCTAGTAAGTGTATGTATGAATGTGAGTTAGGGACCTTAGATTGTACACCCCTTGAGGGTTAGGGACTGATGTGAATGTACAATATATATGTAAAGCGCTGCGTAAATTGACGGCGATATATAAGTACCTGAAATAAATAAATAGAACTCTTGTTAAGTTCCTATTATTAATAATCATCCCCCTTCATAAAGTCAGAGTGGACGAAACGTGTAGGGAGTGGAGCTTAATGCTGGGAGCGAGTAAGAGCGCTATGACCAGTGACCAGCAGCCAACATTAGGGGAGTATTTACCACAAGGCAAACAAGGCACTTGCCTAGGGTGGCATTTTTCAGGGGGCACAGCGCCGTCCCCTGAAAGAAGGGACACACGCAGCACAGAGCCCAGGTGGCATCTGAAAGAGGCTGTGGGCTGCTTGATGGTGTATGCACAGTGGCTAAATGGTTAGCACTTCTGCCTGGCAGTACTCGGGTCGTTGGTTCAAATCCCAACCATGGCACCACCTGCCTGGAGTTTGCATGTTCTCCCTGTGCCTGTGTTGGTTTCCTCTCACCCTCCCAAGACATGCTGGTAGGTTAATTGCACGCTATCTAAATTGGTCCTAGTATGTGTATGAATGTGAGTTAGGGACCTTAGATTGTACGCTCCTCGAGGGTTAGGGACTGATGTGAATGTACAATATATATGTAAAGCGCTATATAAGTAACTGAAATAAATAAATAGTAGAACTCTTGTTAAGTTCTTATTATTAATAATCATCCCCCTTCATAAAGTCAGAGTGGACGAAACGTGTAGGGAGTGGAGCTTAATGCTAGGAGCGAGTAAGAGCGCTATGACCAGTGACCAGCAGCCAACATTAGGGGAGAATTTACCACAAGGCAAACGAGGCATTTGCCTAGGGCGGCATTTTTCAGGGGGCACAGCGCCGTCCCCTGAAAGAAGGGACACACGCAACACAGAGCCCAGGTGGGATCTGAGAGGGGCTGCTTGATGGTGTATGCAGAGCCTGACTCTGGGATGTCCGGAGCTGTGAAGGTGAGTGTTATCTCTTGTCGGGGTGGGACGGAGTTGCCAGTGTATGGGGGGCGGTGGTAGTGGAAGGCTCTCTTGGGTGGGGGGTGGGCGTGGGGCTGGGGTGTTGTTGGTCAACGCCAGGCTCTCTTCGTGGGGGGGTGTTGGTCAACGCCAGGCTCTCTTCGTGGGGGGGTGTTGGTCAATGCCAGGCTCTCTTTGTGGGGGGGTGTTGGTCAACGCCAGGCTCTCTTCGTGGGGTGTTGTTGGTCAACGCCAGGCTCTCTCCGTGGGGGGGTGTTGGTCAACGCCAGGCTCTCTTCATGGGGTGTTGTTGGTCAACGCCAGGCTCTCTTCATGGGGTGTTGTTGGTCAATGCCAGGCTCTCTTCATGGGTTGTTGTTGGTCAACGCCAGGCTCTCTTCGTGGGGTGTTGTTGGTCAACGCCAGGCTCTCTTCGTGGGGTGTTGTTGGTCAACGCCAGGCTCTCTTTGTGGGGGGGTGTTGGTCAACGCCAGGCTCTCTCCGTGGGGGGGTGTTGGTCAACGCCAGGCTCTCTTCGTGGGGTGTTGTTGGTCAACGCCAGGCTCTCTTCATGGGGTGTTGTTGGTCAATGCCAGGCTCTCTTCATGGGGTGTTGTTGGTCAACGCCAGGCTCTCTTCGTGGGGTGTTGTTGGTCAACGCCAGGCTCTCTTCGTGGGGGGGTGTTGGTCAACGCCAGGCTCTCTTCGTGGGGTGTTGTTGGTCAATGCCAGGCTCTCTTTGTGGGGGGGTGTTGGTCGGTGTCAGGGTCTCTCCTTGGGAAGGGGAGCCATATTTTGTATTGCCTAGGGCAGCACGAAACCTAAATACACCACTGCCCGGAGGCCAGCTTTACACCCAAGCACCTCAGGCCTCCAGGATCCATGGAGCACTCCAGCCTGAGAACTTTTCAAAGAAAAGAAAGTAAAAATAAGTTGTTTCTTTAAATAGACGCCTCTGAAGACGGGCGAGAAGAGTCCCCGAGCCGCGGAGTGGGGCGATGTATTGCGTAAGGACTGAGGACAAACCACATCCCCCCATTCAAGGGCCGCTACTGTACAGTTTGTTCTCGCCAAACTCCTTTCCTTTCAGCCCCCAGAAGACTGGCAGAGCTACAACACGAGGATACAGGGCTCCCCCGTCCTGAAATAGGGCCATTCAGCCCGTCAGCTGCGAAGCACCATTCTTGGGACGGGGGTCCGGGCGGGAGGGGCTTACATCTCCAATGTCTTTTTTTTTTTTTCTTTACAATAAGCTTGAATCAAAACAAATCTTTATTGAACTTTTTTTTTTTTTTTATGCAAATGAACAAAAGCCTCAGCTGGTTTCAGTTCTATTAAGTAAACTTGCAACATTCATTGAGAAAACGGCAATGGGCTCTCCTTGTGAAAGAGTTACGCCGGGCGAAGGGGGGAAAACAAACAAAATCGCCGCCATGGACGGAATATAAATGCGTGTCCTCTTTTGCCCTTTCTGGTTGTCGGCTGCGTCTTCTCCTGCTGCTTCCCTCCGGACCGCCATGGAAGGAATGAGGATGATAGAGGATGATGGAGCATCTTGCTGATGAAGGCTTCAACCATAACTGGTCTGCTGATAGGTCCTCCAATATGGAGAACTGGAGATAAATGGGATATTACAATGGAGACATGTCCAACAATGACACTTGGGGGTCCCAGAACAATGACACACCGACACTTGGGGGTCCCAGAACAATGACACACCGACACTTGGGGGTCCTAGAACAATGACACCGACACTTGGGGGTCCCAGAACAATGACACACCGACACCTGGGGGTCCCAGAACAATGACACACTGACACTTGGGGGTCCCAGAACAATGACACACCGACACTTGGGGGTCCCAGAACAATGACACACTGACACTTGGGGGTCCCAGAACAATGACACACTGACACTTGGGGGTCCCAGAACAATGACACACCGACACTTTGGGGTCACAGAACAATGACACACTGACACTTGGGGGTTCCAGAACTATGACACACCGACACTTGGGGTCCCATAACAATGACACCCCGACACTTGGGGGTCCCAGAAAAATGACACACTGACACTTGGGGGTCCCAGAACAATGACACACTGACACTTGGGGGTCCCAGAACAATGACACCCCGACACTTGGGGGTCCCAGAACAATGACACCCCGACACTTGGGGGTTCCAGAACTATGACACACCGACACTTGGGGTCCCAGAACAATGACACCCCGACACTTGGGGGTCCCAGGACAGTGACACACTGACACTTGGGGGTCCCAGAACAATGACACACTGACACTTGGGGGTCCCAGAACAATGACACACTGACACTTGGGGGTCCCAGAACAATGACACACCGACACTTGGGGGTCCTAGAACAATGACACACCGACACTTGGGGGTCCCAGAACAATGACACACCGACACCTGGGGGTCCCAGAACAATGACACACCGACACTTGGGGGTCCCAGAACAATGACACACCGACACTTGGGGGTCCCAGAACAATGACACACTGACACTTGGGGGTCCCAGAACAATGACACACTGACACTTGGGGGTCCTAGAACAATGACACACCGACACTTGGGGGCCCAGAACAATGACACACCGACACTTGGGGGTCCCAGAACAATGACACACCGACACTTGGGGGTCCCAGAACAATGACACACTGACACTTGGGGGTCCCAGAACAATGACACCCCGACACTTGGGGGTCCCAGAACAATGACACCCCGACACTTGGGGGTTCCAGAACTATGACACACCGACACTTGGGGTCCCAGAACAATGACACCCCGACACTTGGGGGTCCCAGGACAGTGACACACTGACACTTGGGGGTCCCAAAACAATGACACACTGACACTTGGGGGTCCCAGAACAATGACACACTGACACTTGGGGGTCCCAGAACAATGACACACTGACACTTGGGGGTCCCAGAACAATGACACACTGACACTTGGGGGTCCCAGAACAATGACACACTGAGACTTGGGGGTCCCAGAACAATGACACACCGACACTTGGGGGTCCCAGAACAATGACACACCGACACTTGGGGGTCCCAGAACAATGACACACCGACACTTGGGGGTCCCAGAACAATGACACACTGACACTTGGGGGTCCTAGAACAATGACACACTGACACTTGGGGGCCCAGAACAATGACACACCGACACTTGGGGGTCCCAGAACAATGACACACCGACACACCGACACTTGGGGGTCCCAGAACAATGACACACCGACACTTGGGGATCCAGAACAATGACACACCGACACTTGGGGATCCAGAACAATGACACACCGACACTTGGGGGTCCCAGAACAATGACACACTGACACTTGGGGATCCAGAACAATGACACACCGACACTTGGGGGTCCCAGAACAATGACACACTGACACTTGGGGGTCCCAGAACAATGACACACCGACACTTGGGGGTCCAGAAAAATGACACATTGACACTTGGGGGTCCCAGAACAATGACACACTGGCACTGCAGGCAACAGAACAATGACACACTGATACTTGGGGGTCCAGAACAATGACACATGGACACTTGGGGGTCCCAGAACAATGACACACTGACACTTGGGGTCCCAGAACAATGACACACTGACACTTGGGGTTCCAGAACAATGACAAACTGACACTTGGGGGTCCCAGAACAATGACACACCGACACTTGGGGGTCCAGAACAATTGGGGGTCCCAGAACAATGACACACTGACACTTGGGGGTCAAGAACTGTGACACACCGACACTTGGGGGTCCCAGAACAATGACACACTGACACTTGGGGGTCCAGAACAATGACACATGGACACTTGGGGTTCCCAGAACAATGACACATGGACACTTGGGGTTCCCAGAACAATGACACACTGACACTTGGGGGTCCAGAACAATGACACCCTGACACTTGGGGGTCCCAGAACAATGACACCCTGACACTTGGGGTTCCCAGAACAATGACACATGGACACTTGGGGGTCCCAGAACAATGACACCCTGACACTTGGGGGTCCCAGAACAATGACACCCTGACACTTGGGGGTCCCAGAACAATGACACCCTGACACTTGGGGGTCCCAGAACAATGACCCACTGACACTTGGGACCCAAAGCAATTACACTCAGAGCCCAGAACATGCACTGACTGTAAACCAAAGACTGAGATTTCTGGAACGTTCTGCTGCCATTCCTGGTCCCCTCCCGAGGTTCTGCTGGTGATACAATGTATCAGGAGAAGTCTGGGAATGTCCAGCTGTGTTCCTCCATCCATTCCATGTATCCGATGTGTTGCAGCTCTCCTGTGTTATCTGTCCGATGAGCCGGATGGGGGGGGGGGGAGATGTACGGAGGATCTTCTCATGGAGATGTTACTTCTTTCTTCTATTCCCGCAGAATTCCCTTCCACATTCACCACATTTATGAAGCACACAAAACGCCCGTCGTAGTTGCATTGCCATTTTTTGCATTTCATTAACGTGCAAAAAAAAAGTGCGTGACTTTACACACGTTAATAAAATGCGCACAAAATACCTGTCATGCCTTCACTGACATACATTATATTGGCCAAAGTATTGTCCCCACCCTCCCAATCATGTGATTCAGGTGTTCCAATCCCCTCCCAATCATGTGATTCAGGTGTTCCAATCCCCTGCATATCATGTGATTCAGGTGTTCCAATCCCCTCCCAATCATGTGATTCAGGTGCTCCAATTCCCTCCATATCATGTGATTCAGGTGCTCCAATTCCCTCCATATCATGTGATTCAGGTGCTCCAATCCCCTCCCAATCATGTGATTCAGGTGTTGCAATCCCCTCCCAATCATGTGATTCAGGTGTTCCAATCCCCTCCCAATCATGTGATTCAAATGTTCCAATCCCCTCCATATCATGTGATTCAGGTGTTCCAATCCCCTCCCAATCATGTGATTCAGGTGTTCCAATCCCCTCCATAACATGTGATTCAGGTGTTCCAATCCCCTCCATATCATGTGATTCAGGTGCTCCAATCCCCTCCCAATCATGTGATTCAGGTGTTGCAATCCCCTCCCAATCATGTGATTCAGGTGTTCCAATCCCCTCCCAATCATGTGATTCAGGTGTTCCAATCCCCTCCATATCATGTGATTCAGGTGTTCCAATCCCCTCCCAATCATGTGATTCAGGTGTTCCAATCCCCTCCATGGACACAGGTGTATACAATCAAGCCCCTAGGCATGCAGACGGCTTCTACAAACATTGATGAAAGAATGGGTCGCTCTCAGGAGCTCAGTGACTCCAAGCGTGGTCCCGTGATAGGTGGCCACCTGGGCAATAAGTCCATCCGTGACATTTCCTGGCTACTAAATATTCCACGCTCAACTGTTAGTGGGATTATAACAAAGTGGAAGCAACTGGGAACAACAGCCACTCAGCCACCAAGTGGTAGGCCACGTCACATGACAGGGCGGGGTCAGCGCATGCTGAAGCGCACAGTGCGCAGAAGTCGCCAACTGTCTGCAGAGTCAATAGCTAAAGACCTCCAAACTTGGTGTGGCCTTCAGATGAGCCCAACAACAGTGCGTAGAGAGCTTCATGGAATGGGTTTCCATGGCCGAGCAGCTGCATCCAAGCCTTCCATCACCAAGTGCAATGCAAAGCGTCGGATGCCGTGGTGTAAAGCACGCCGCCACTGGAATCTAGAGCAGTGGAGGGGTGTTCTCTAGATGGACCAATCACGCTTCTCTGTCTGTTTTTCAGGGGTTGGGCTTGGCCCCCTAGTTCCAGTGAAGGGGACTCTTAAGGCGACATTTTTGGACAATTTCATGCTCCCAACTTTGTGGGAGGAGTTTGGGGATGGCCCCTCCCTGTTCCAACATGACTGCGCACCACTGCACAAAGCAAGGTCCCTAAAGTCATGGAGGAGCCAGTTTGGGGTGGAGGAACTTGACTGTCCTGCACAGAGTCCTGACCTCAACCCCATAGAACACCTTTGGGATGAATTAGAGCAGAGACTGCGAGCCAGGCCTCCTCCCCCGACATCAGTGCCTGACCTGACAAATGTGCTTCTGGAAGAATGGTCCAACCTTCCCATAGACACCCTCCTAAACCTTGTGGACGGCCTTCCCAGAAGAGTTGAAGCTGTTATAGGTGCAGAGGGCAGTCCAGGCGTCCCAATTCTTTTGGCAATATAGTGTAGCTAGTTAATAGCCACATTCATCTGGATTTGCTCTGAAACTTTGAAAATGAACCAGAAAACATAAAAAACGCACCAAAACACATTAAAACTGCATCAAAAATGCACCGGAATGCACATGTCCCTATTTAAATTGAAGAAAAAGAGAGGGGAAAAAAATGAACCAGAACGCATCAAAAGGCGGAAACGTCTGGACTGTGTTTCTATGATGTGAACAGGCCCCAGAATGTGGTAAAACACATATAAAACGCACCAAAAACACTTCAGAAATGCATACAAAATGCACCGGAGCGCACCAAAAACGCAGCAGAACGCACATGTCCCTATTTGAATTGAAGAAACAGAGAGGGGAAAGAAATTAACCAGAACGCATCAAATATGCACCGGAATGCGTCACAAACGTGTCCGCAATGCATCTGGACTGCGCTTGTATGGTGTGAGCCCACCCTACAGACCCCCCATGTCTCCTCTGGGCTCCGCTGGGTGTATTGCAATGCAGATCGCGTTCGCTATCCTAGCCGGGGAATGCAACAGTGGTGACCCAGAAGTGATGTCATACATGCCGCTTTCTGTGATGTCATACACGCCACTTTCTGTGATGTCATACACGCCGCTTTCTGTGATGTCATACACGCCGCTTTCAGTGATGTCATACACGCCACTTTCTGTGATGTCATACACGCCGCTTTCAGTGATGTCATACACACTGCTTTCCGTGATGTCATACACACCGCTTTCCGTGATGTCATACACACCGCTTTCCGTGATGTCATACACACCTCCTTCCGTGATGTCATACATGCCACTTTCTGTGATGTCATACATGCCGCTTTCTGTGATGTCATACACGCCGCTTTCCGTGATGTCATACACATCTCCTTCCGTGATGTCATACACGCTTCTTTCCCTGATGTCATACATGCCGCTTTCCGTGATGTCAAACACGCAGCTTTCCGTGATGTCATACACGCCACTTATTGTGATGACATACACAATGTTTTCCGTGATGTCATACACACCTCCTTCCATGATGTCATACACACCTCTTTCTGTGATGTCATACATGCCGCTTTCGGTGATGTCATACACGCTGCTTTCCGTGATGTCATACATGCCGCTATACGTGATGTCATACATGCCGCTTTCCGGGTTGCAGCAAGAAGGGGAGGAGAGTGAATGTGTGTCCGCTCTCCTCCCGCTCTCCTCCCTCCCCTCCACCCGCCATGTCCGGCTTGCAGATGGGCGAGCAGAGCCCAGGATTACATGGCGGGAGCGTGCGTGCCAGCGAGGGGGAGGGGTCAAGGTACCGGGGGCTGTGGAAGCACCGCCCAACTGCTTCCACCTGACAGGCTGTCGGTATTTCAAGTAAAAGATCCCCTAACTTGACCCCGCCCCCACCTCCGGAGACTCACTTTTATTGGTCGAATTAAAATATATTTCCTGACAATTCCAGAGCCCTGAAGAAGAGGAGCTTCAACCCCCGAAACGAGTCGGCTTTATGTCTCACAATGTGCATCAGAAGCTGCAGCCAGTCACATAGAGCTCCGCCCCATTTCCTGGCTGGAGGACGTCCAGCATCATCTAGCGATTTCCTCCCTAGCCTGTCCCAGGCCCGTTCATTCATTGGATTCCAGTTCTTCCAATCATAGAGGCTCAGCATCACATGTGGGCGTTACCTAAGGCGGTCTGCATGCCCATCAACCTCCACCCACCCATCAAGGTTGATATTTGTATAACTCCTCCCACCGATGGTGTCAGGTTGTACCCGGAGTTCAACCTTTAAATCACGGACACTCATTCATTGGATTTCAGATCTGTCAATCAGCTCAGCATCACATGTGGGCGTTACCTAAAGCAGCCTGCCTAGGAACGCCCACTCCGCCAGACTTCACACCCTCCCATCAAGGTATTTACATATTTGCATAACTCCTCCCACTGCTTGCATCAGGGCTGAGGGCTCCAGAGAGGAGTACTGAGGCAGGGGGCTGGCATGTTTCTAGGAAGATACGTACAGCTCCTCCCACTAGCTGTGATCTTCCTACATTGCATAGAGAAGCACAGAGACCCAGTGATGATATCATTTGGAATAAAAATGGTAATGGAAATGGAAAAGATTTATTTACAAATTTTATTGGATTGTTGATGAGGGGGGAGGGGATGTCATATGTCTGGTCATTGGTGGACCTAACATCAGATACATGGAGCATGCTCAGTCTTGTGTCAAGAACTCTTCCAGGTACTTATGGGGGCCGTGATGCTTTCCGGAAGATATGTACAGACCCTTCCATCAGCCATGATCTGCCTGCAATGCATAGAGAAACACAGAGATCGGGTGATGACATCACTGGGACTAAAATTAGGGATGCAATGACATCAGAAAGGCTTCATCAAAAATGTCATCAGCATGTTGATGGTGGATGGGGGGGGGGCAGAGAAAACAGGGTTTTTTTTATTCAGGGTCATCTGCATTTCTTTCATCCCTCGCAGTGCGTTGGCAGCTCGTTCACAACGAGCGGACCGCCGTAATGCCGCGCGACTTACATTCGCCGCAGTATACTTTAATGCGCGTGCAGCAACACAACATGACGATCTTCCTGCGTGTGGATGAGACCGCACTGCGCCGACGTAGAGCGGCGATCTTCCTGCGTGCGGATGGGACCGCGCTGCCGCGACGTAGAGCTGTGATCTTCCTGCGTGAGGATGAGACCGCGCTGCTGCGACGTAGAGCTGTGATCTTCCTGCGTGAGGATGAGACCGCGCTGCCGCGACGTAGAGCTGTGATCTTCCTGCGTGAGGATGAGACCGCGCTGCCGCGACGTAGAGCTGTGATCTTCCTGCGGGAGGATGAGACCGCGCTGCCGCGACGTAGAGCTGTGATCTTCCTGCGTGAGGATGAGACCGCGCGGCCGCGACGTAGAGCTGTGATCTTCCTGCGTGAGGATGAGACCGCGCTGCCGCGACGTAGAGCTGTGATCTTCCTGCGTGAGGATGAGACCACGCTGCAGCGACGTAGAGCTGTGATCTTCCTGCGTGAGGATGAGACCGCGCTGCCGCGACGTAGAGCTGTGATCTTCCTGCGTGAGGATGAGACCGCGCTGCCGCGACGTAGAGCTGTGATCTTCCTGCGTGAGGATGAGACCGCGCTGCCGCCACGTAGAGCTGTGATCTTCCTGCGTGAGGATGAGACCGCGCTGCCGCCACGTAGAGCTGTGATCTTCCTGCGTGAGGATGAGACCGCGCTGCCGCGACGTAGAGCTGTGATCTTCCTGCGTGAGGATGAGACCGCGCTGCCGCGACGTAGAGCTGTGATCTTCCTGCGTGAGGATGAGACCGCGCTGCCGCGACGTAGAGCTGTGATCTTCCTGCGTGAGGATGAGACCGCGCTGCCGCGACGTAGAGCTGTGATCTTCCTGCGTGAGGATGAGACCGCGCTGCCGCGACGTAGAGCTGTGATCTTCCTGCGTGAGGATGAGACCGCGCTGCCGCGACGTAGAGCTGTGATCTTCCTGCGTGAGGATGAGACCGCGCTGCCGCGACGTAGAGCTGTGATCTTCCTGCGTGAGGATGAGACCGCGCTGCCGCGACGTAGAGCTGTGATCTTCCTGCGGGAGGATGAGACCGCGCTGCCGCGACGTAGAGCTGTGATCTTCCTGCGTGAGGATGAGACCGCGCGGCCGCGACGTAGAGCTGTGATCTTCCTGCGTGAGGATGAGACCGCGCTGCCGCGACGTAGAGCGGCAATCTTCCTGCGTGCGGATGGGATCGCACTGCTGCAACATAGAGCGGCGATTTTCCTGCGTGCAGATGAGACCGTGCTGCAGCGACGTAGAGCGGCGATCTTCCTGCATGCGGATGAGACCACGCTGCAGTGACGTAGAGCGGCGATCTTCCTGCGTGTGGATATGACCGCGCTGCAGCGACGTAGAGCGGCGATCTTCCTGCGTGCGAATGGGACCGCACTGCGGCGACGTAGAGTGGCGATCTTCCTGCGTGCGAATGGGACCGCACTGCGGCGACGTAGAGCGGCGATCTTCCTGCGTGCGGATGGGACCGCGCTGCGGCGAAGTAGAGCGGCGATCCTCCTGCGTGCGGATGAGACCGCGCTGCAGCGACGTAGAGTGGCGATCTTCCTGCGTGCGAATGGGACCGCACTGCAGCGACGTAGAGCGGCGATGTTCCTGCGTGCGGACGAGACCGCGCTGCAGCGACGTAGAGCGGCGGCGCTCTGTTCTCAGGTGCGGATAATCCGCGGATCTCGCCAAGCTCTTAATTGCTGTTTTTCCCGGGCCGGCCGGGTGTCACGTTACGGCTATCAATACTCCAGCCGGCGTGTCGGCCACAATGCGTGGATCAAGTCTCGGCACGTTCGGCTTATCTCCGCTGTCCTCACCTTGTAACGTGGCAACGCCGAGTCAATATCAACAGCTGACGGATCGAGCGATTCATCTCCGACCAACCACGCACCTATTCCGAACTCCTCCGTCCACACCGGCCCTTCTGTGCCCACAGCGCGGGGGCCTTCTTAAAGGGGACGCAACAATGTAACCCACAGACGTCTCGCAATGTAACTTTGTAGGAGGAGGCGTTTCCTCGGTCTCCCCTCCCCCAGTGATCAGACTGTACATTGTAACTTTGTAGGACTTGTAGATCACAAGCTTAATAATGGCAGCAATGCCAAGCTGCGGGTTCTAAGGTGAGCAAAATCCTCTCTTGTATTAGGAGAGGTATAGACTCCAGAGAGAGAGATATCACCCCCCCCCCCCCCGTAGAAGTCATTAGTAAGACCTCATCTGGAATATGCAGTTCAGTTTTGGGCTCCAATTCACAAAAAGAACATTGGGGAACTGGAGGAAGTACAGAGAAGGGCAACTAAACTGATAAGAGGCATGGAGGAGCTCAGCTATGAGGAGAGATTAGAGGAACTGAATGTATTCTCTACTGAGAAGAGGAGATTAAGGGGGGATATGATCTCCATGTATAATACATAAGGGGGGGATATGATCTCCATGTATAATACATAAGGGGGGATATGATCACCATGTATAATACATAAGGGGGGGATATGATCTCCATGTATAATACATAAGGGGGATATGATCTCCATGTATAATACATAAGGGGGGGATATGATCTCCATGTATAATACATAAGAGGGGGATATGATCTCCATGTATAATACATAAGGGGGGATATGATCTCCATGTATAATACATAAGGGGGGATATGATCTCCATGTATAATACATAAGGGGGGATATGATCTCCATGTATAATACATAAGGGGGGGATATGATCACCATGTATAATACATAAGGGGGATATGATCTCCATGTATAATACATAAGGGGGGGATATGATCTCCGTGTATAATACATAAGGGGGGATATGATCTCCGTGTATAATACATAAGGGGGGATATGATCTCCATGTATAATACATAAGGGGGGGATATGATCTCCGTGTATAATACATAAGGGGGGATATGATCTCCATGTATAATACATAAGGGGGGATATGATCTCCATGTATAATACATAAGGGGGGATATGATCTCCGTGTATAATACATAAGGGGGGATATGATCTCCATGTATAATACATAAGGGGGATATGATCTCTATGTATAATACATAAGGGGGGATAAGATCTCCGTGTATAATACATAAGGGGGGATATGATCTCCATGTATAATACATAAGGGGGGTATGATCTCCATGTATAATACATAAGGGGGGGATATGATCTCTATGTATAATACATAAGGGGGGATATGATCTCCATGTATTATACATAAGGAGGGATATGATCTCCATGTATAATACATAAGGGGGGATATGATCTCCATGTATAATACATAAGGGGGGATATGATCTCCATGTATAATACATAAGGGGGGATATGATCACCATGTATAATACATAAGGGGGGATATGATCTCCCTGTATAATACATAAGGGGGGATATGATCTCCCTGTATAATACATAAGGGGGGATATGATCTCCATGTATAATACATAAGGGGGGGATATGATCTCCATGTATAATACATAAGGGGGGGATATGATCTCCATGTATAATACATAAGGGAGGGATATGATCTCCATGTATAATACATAAGGGGGGGATATGATCTCCATGTATAATACATAAGGGGGGATATGATCTCCATGTATAATACATAAGGGGGGATATGATCTCCATGTATAATACATAAGGGGGGATATGATCTCCATGTATAATACATAAGGGGGGATATGATCTCCATGTATAATACATAAGGGGGGATATGATCTCCATGTATAATACATAAGGGGGGATATGATCACCATGTATAATACATAAGGGGGGATATGATCTCCCTGTATAATACATAAGGGGGGATATGATCTCCCTGTATAATACATAAGGGGGGATATGATCTCCATGTATAATACATAAGGGGGGGATATGATCTCCATGTATAATACATAAGGGGGGGATATGATCTCCATGTATAATACATAAGGGAGGGATATGATCTCCATGTATAATACATAAGGGGGGGATATGATCTCCATGTATAATACATAAGGGGGGATATGATCTCCATGTATAATACATAAGGGGGGATATGATCACCATGTATAATACATAAGGGGGGGATATGATCTCCATGTATAATACATAAGGGGGGGATATGATCTCCATGTATAATACATAAGGGGGGATATGATCTCCATGTATAACACATAAGGGGGGATATGATCTCCATGTATAATACATAAGGGGGGATATGATCTCCATGTATATTACATAAGGGGGGATATGATCACCATGTATAATACATAAGGGGGGGATATGATCTCCATGTATAATACATAAGGGGGGATATGATCTCCGTGTATAATACATAAGGGGGATATGATCTCCATGTATAATACATAAGGGGGGATATGATCTCCATGTATAATACATAAGGGGGGATATGATCTCCGTGTATAATACATAAGGGGGGATATGATCTCCATGTATAATACATAAGGGGGGATATGATCTCCGTGTATAATACATAAGGGGTAATATGATCTCCATGTATAATACATAAGGGGGGGATATGATCTCCATGTATAATACATAAGGGGGGGATATGATCTCCGTGTATAATACATAAGGGGGGATATGATCTCCATGTATAATACATAAGGGGGATATGATCTCCATGTATAATACATAAGGGGGGATATGATCTCCATGTATAATACATAAGGGGGGATATGATCTCCATGTATAATACATAAGGGGGGATATGATCTCCATGTATAATATATAAGGGGGGATATGATCTCCATGTATAATACATAAGGGGGGATATGATCTCTATGTATAATACATAAGGGGGGGATATGATCTCCATGTATAATACATAAGGGGGATATGATCACCATGTATAATACATAAGGGGGGATATGATCTCCATGTATAATACATAAGAGGGAGGATATGATCTCCATGTATAATACATAAGGGGGGATATGATCTCCCTGTATAATACATAAGGGGGGATATGATCTCCCTGTATAATACATAAGGGGGGGATATGATCTCCATGTATAATACATAAGGGGGGGATATGATCTCCATGTATAATACATAAGGGGGGGATATGATCTCCATGTATAATACATAAGGGGGGGATATGATCTCCATGTATAATACATAAGGGGGGGATATGATCTCCATGTATAATACATAAGGGGGGATATGATCACCATGTATAATACATAAGGGGGGGATATGATCTCCATGTATAATACATAAGGGGGGGATATGATCTCCATGTATAATACATAAGGGGGGATATGATCTCCATGTATAATACATAAGGGGGGATATGATCTCCATGTATAATACATAAGGGGGGATATGATCTCCATGTATATTACATAAGGGGGGATATGATCACCGTGTATAATACATAAGGGGGGGATATGATCTCCGTGTATAATACATAAGGGGGGATATGATCTCCGTGTATAATACATAAGGGGGGATATGATCTCCGTGTATAATACATAAGGGGGGATATGATCTCCGTGTATAATACATAAGGGGGGATATGATCTCCATGTATAATACATAAGGGGGGGATATGATCTCCATGTATAATACATAAGGGGGGATATGATCTCCATGTATAATACATAAGGGGGGATATGATCTATATGTATAATACATAAGGGGGGATATGATCTCCATGTATAATACATAAGGGGGGATATGATCTCCATGTATAATATATAAGGGGGGATATGATCTATATGTATAATACATAAGGGGGGATATGATCTCCATGTATAATACATAAGGGGGGATATGATCTCCATGTATAATATATAAGGGGGGATATGATCACCATGTATAATACATAAGGGGGGATATTATCTCCATGTATAATACATAAGGGGGGATATGATCTCCATGTATAATACATAAGGGGGGATATGATCTCCATGTATAATACATAAGGGGGGATATGATCTCCATGTATAATACATAAGGGGGGATATGATCTCCATGTATAATACATAAGGGGGGATATGATCTCCATGTATAATACATAAGGGGGGATATGATCTCCATGTATAATACATAAGGGGGATATGATCTCCATGTATAATACATAAGGGGGATACGATCTCCATGTATAATACATAAGGGGGATATGATCTCCATGTATAATACATAAGGGGGGATATGATCTCCATGTATAATACATAAGGGGGGATATGATCTCCATGTATAATACATAAGGGGGGATATGATCTCCATGTATAATACATAAGGGGGGATATGATCTCCATGTATAATACATAAGGGGGGATATGATCTCCATGTATAATACATAAGGGGGATATGATCTCCATGTATAATACATAAGGGGGGATATGATCTCCATGTATAATACATAAGGGGGGGATATGGTAACCATGTATAATACATAAGGGGGGATATGATCTCCATGTATAATACATAAGGGGGGATATGATCTCCATGTATAATACATAAGGGGGGATATGATCTCCATGTATAATACATAAGGGGGGATATGATCTCCATGTATAATACATAAGGGGGGGGATATGATCTCCATGTATAATACATAAGGGGGGATATGATCTCCATGTATAATACATAAGGGGGGATATGATCTCCATGTATAATACATAAGGGGGGATATGATCTCCATGTATAATACATAAGGGGGGATATGATCTCCATGTATAATACATAAGGGGGGATATGATCTCCATGTATAATACATAAGGGGGGATATGATCTCCATGTATAATACATAAGGGGGGATATGATCTCCATGTATAATACATAAGGGGGGATATGATCTCCATGTATAATACATAAGGGGGGTATACCACGTCCACAGCCACCCCTCTGTCTAAGGTTTTGCTCATCTCCTCATAAAAAGAAATCAGATTTGTTTGCCATCTTCTGTCTTCCATGACTCCATGTTGTCTGTTGCTTAAAATATTTGTTTCCAGCCAGAACGCCTCTCTGTGGTCTTTTATTAAACACTTTGATGGGCGGATGTCAGTCTGGTGGAGTGGGCGTTCCTAGAAGGCTGTATTAGGTAACGCCCACATGTGAGGCTGAGCCTCCATGATTGACAAAAATGAAATCCAATGAATGAGTGTTACAGCCCCACTGCCAAGGATGGCAAGGCGCTCCCCTCCTCCTCCCAGCTAACAGACTGACTGAAGACTGCACTGTCCAAACCTGTCCTAGGAAGACGGGAAGTTCAGGGAAGCGGCACTGAAAGTGCAGGAGCAGCTGCATTGAATGTTCCGGGGGGGGGAGGGATTGTAACAAATAGTTTCCTGAAGGGGCGGACTGACCATTTGGAAACTTGGGCACTGCCTGAGGGCCTGGGGTCAGTAGGGGGCCCCATGAGATGCCCCTGGTACCTTTTTCATAGGGTTTTTTGAGTTTGGGCAAGGACACAGGGGCCCCATGATCCCCTATTGCCCGGGGGCCCCATGAGTTGTCAGTCCACCCCTTGTTTCCTGGGGATTGTGGGTTGTATTGCGCTCAGTGTGGGGAGGGTTTCCTGCGACTTTAATGAGGAAAGAAGTCACTGTCAGTCGCTGTGTTCTCTGCATGGATTTCATTGGCGTTGACTTCAACCTACAGGGCGGGGGTGGGGGGGGTCTTCAAACTTTCCAGTTTGGCCCTCTTACATCAGGGTCCCCATCAAGGCCCCCCCTTATGTCAGGGCTCCCCCCTTCTGTCAAAGCCCCCCCCCCCTTTATCAGTGTCTCCATTAGAGGCCCCCCCCCCATAGCAGGGCCTCCATCAGAGCCCCCCTTATGTCAAAGCCACCCCCCACATCAGAGCCCCCCTTATGTCAAAGCCCCCACCTACATTAGGGTCTTCATCAGAGCCCCCCCTTATCCCCCCCATATCAAGGTATCCATCAGAGCCCCCCCTTATGTTAAAGCCCCCCTGCATCAGGACCTCCATCAAAGCCCCCCTCATATCAGGGTCCCCATAAGAGCCACCCCTTATGTCAGAGCCCCCCTACATCAGGGTCCCCATCAGAGCCCCCTACTTTATGTCAGAGTCCCCCTTACATCAAGTTCTCCATCAGAGCCCCCCCTTATGTCAAAGCATCCTCTGACATCAGGGTCCCCATCAGAGACCCCCCTTCTGTCATTCTGTCAGGGCCCCTCTAAATCAGTGTCTCCATCAGAGCCCCCTCTTATGTTAAAGCCCCCCCCTTACATGAGGGACATCATCAGAGCCCCCCTCATTTCAAAGTCTCCCCTTACATCAGGGTCCCCAACAGAGCCCCACCTTACATCAGAGCCCCCCAGATCAGGATTCCCCTTTACGTAAGATCCCCGTCAGAGTCGCCCCTTGCAGCAGGGTCACCATCAGAGCTTCCCCTTTAATCAGAGTCCCCCCAAAAATCAGATCCCCATCAGGGCACCCCCCTTACAACAAGATCCCTTTCAGGGCCCCCCTACAGCAGGGTCCCCCCCCCCACATCAATATACCCATTGGAGCCTGCCTTACATCAGAGTCCCCCTTTACATCAAGGTCCCCATCAGACCTGGCGGGGGGGGACCAGTCTGGACCAGGGGCGGACTGACCATTTGGAAACTCGGGCACTGCCCGAGGGCCCGGGGTCAGTAGGGGGCCCCATGAGATGCCCCTGGTACCTTTTTTATAGGCTTTTTTGAGTTTGGGCAAGGACACAGGGGCCCCATGATCCCCTATTGCCCGGGGGCCCCATGAGTTGTCAGTCCGCCCCTGGTCTGGACGCCCCTCCTATAGTGTGAATACAGGATATCTCTCTGTATACAACGTATCAATCAATGTAACAAATCCATCCAATTATCCGGGTTCATCCAAGCTCCGGCCGCCCTCGCACCTCGCCCTGCAGTTTTCGGGACTCGGCTGCACATGTTGCGCTGGAGGCGTTCCCAGGGCCCGGGCCGGGGTCGGGGGGCTCTCGCCTCCCTCATATGAAAGGCCAGAGGTGTGACAAAAGAGACTTCACACCTTGTAAATGGGACCGCCGCAATAAACCCGCGCCCAGACACGCCAGGAGGGATCGAGGGTCCGCGACCAGAGCCAGGGCTGCCGCATGACGACACAACGGCGGGGAATGACCGCGGGCGACTGGCGATCAGCCTTTATGGAGTCGAATAAAACCTCGCGACTTTATTACTGTGTTCCTCTAATAACAGGGTGGCTAAAGGGGAACTCCGACGGCATCATTCACGGACGATTTTTGTCCTTCTTTTCCCTACCCCCCTTTTTTTTTTTACCCCCCCCCCCCCCATGTTTCCACTCCCTTTTCTCATTTGCCACTCCATTCACTAAAGCTGAAATCCAAAAAAATATATTTTTTCCGTGCGATCACTGCTGGCGGACGGCGAGGAAACCTTTCCATTGACAATGCAAGGAAGGAAAGAAAATCGCTCAATGTCGCATTCTTTTTTCCATGCGATCACTGCCAGCGGACGGCGAGGAAACCTTTCCGTCAACTATGCGAGGAAGGAAAGAAAATCGCTCAATGTCGCATTGTTTTTTCCGGGCGATCACTGCCAGCGGACGGCGAGGAAACCTTTCCATCAACTACGCGTGGAAAGAAAATCGCACAATGTCGCATTGTTTTTTCTGTGCGATCACTGCTGGCAAACGGCGAGGAAACCTTTCCATCAACTACGCGTGGAAAGAAAATCGCTCAATGTCGCATTCTTTCTTCCATGCGATCACTGCCGGCGGACAGCGAGGAAACCTTTCCATCAACTACATGTGGAGGGAAAGAAAATCGCTCAATGTTGCATTCTTTTTTCCGTGCGATCGCTGCTGGCGGATGGCGAGGAAACCTTTCCATCAACTACGCGTGGAAAGAAAATCGCACAATGTCGCATTGTTTTTTCTGTGCGATCACTGCTGGCAAACGGCGAGGAAACCTTTCCATCAACTACGCGTGGAAAGAAAATCGCTCAATGTCGCATTCTTTCTTCCGAGCGATCACTGCCGGCGGACGGCGAGGAAACCTTTCCATCAACTACATGTGGAAGGAAAGAAAATCGCTCAATGTTGCATTCTTTTTTCCGTGCGATCACTGCCGGCGGACGGCGAGGAAACCTTTCCATCAACTACACGTGGAAGGAAAGAAAATCGCTCAATGTTGCATTCTTTTTTCCATGCGATCGCTGCTGGCGGATGGCGAGGAAACCGTTCCATCAACTACACGTGGAAGGAAGGAAAATCGCTCAATGTCGCATTCTTTCTTCCGTGCGATCACTGCTGGCAAACGGTGAGGAAACCTTTCCATCAACTACGCGTGGAAAGAAAATCGCTCAATGTCGCATTCTTTCTTCCGTGCGATCACTGCCGGCGGACGGCGAGGAAACCTTTCCATCAACTACACGTGGAAGGAAAGAAAATCGCTCAATGTCGCATTCTTTTTTCCATGCGATTGCTGCTGGCGGACGGCGAGGAAACCTTTCCATCAACTACGCGTGGAAAGAAAATCGCTCAATGTCGCATTCTTTCTTCCGTGCGATCGCTGCTGGCGGATGGCAAGGAAACCTTTCCATCAACTACATGTGGAGGGAAAGAAAATCGCTCAATGTTGCATTATTTTTTCCGTGCGATCACTGCCGGCGGACGGCGAGGAAACCTTTCCATCAACTACATGTGGAGGGAAAGAAAATCGCTCAATGTCGCATTCTTTCTTCCGTGCGATCACTGCCGGCGGACGGCGAGGAAACCTTTCCATCAACTATGCGAGGAAGGAAAGAAAATCGCTCAATGTCGCATTCTTTTTTCCGGGCGATCACTGCCGGCGGACGGCGAGGAAACCTTTCCATCAACTACGCGTGGAAAGAAAATCGCTCAATGTCGCATTGTTTGTTCCATGCGATCATTGCCGGCGGACGGCGAGGAAACCTTTCCATCAACTACGCGAGGAAGGAAGGAAAATCGCTCAATGTCGCATTCTTTTTTCCATGCGATCGCTGCTGGCGGATGGCGAGGAAACCTTTCCATCAACTACGCGAGGAAGGAAGGAAAATCGCTCAATGTCGCATTCTTTTTTCCATGCGATCGCTGCTGGCGGATGGCGAGGAAACCTTTCCATCAACTACGCGAGGAAGGAAGGAAAATCGCTCAATGTCTCATTCTTTTTTCCGTGCGATCACTGCTGGCGGATGGCGAGGAAACCTTTCCATCAACTATATGTGAAAGGAAAGAAAATCGCTCAATGTCTCATTGTTTTTTTCCGTGCGATCACTGCCGGCGGACAGCGAGGAAACCTTTCCATCAACTACACGTGGAAGGGAAGAAAATCGCTCAATGTAACTATTCATGCGACTTTTGAGAGTTTATATGGCAATCTTGTCGCATGAACATCGCATCAAAGCAGTGCAGTTCAATACCCGGCACTCCCCCCCCCCCCCCATCCTACCGAGGACAATTTGCAGCTTTCAGTGATGTCGCACTGTGAATGACAATTGCGCAGTCATGCAGCACTGCACCCAGATGACATTTTTATCGTTTTTGGGGACAGAGCTTTTATTTGTTTGCTAAACAGGAGAAAAAAGATCAAAAATATTGTAGATTCTGTTATAAAAATAAGTTTGATGGGCATTGATGAGGCTGCACTGATGGATGCTGATAAGAAGCACTGATGGGCAGCATTGACGAGCACTGATGGGCATTGATAGGCAGTACTGATGGGCACTGATAGGTGACACTGATGGCCACTGATAGGAAGTACTGATGGGCACTGATTGGCACTGATAGGTGACACTGATGGATACTGATAGGCAATGGTGATGGGCACTGATTGGCAACACTGATGGACCGTGATTGGCATTGATAGGCAACGCTGATGGGCACTGATTGACGCTGATAGGTGGCACTGATGGGCTCTGATTGTCAGCACAGATGGACCCTGATTGGTATTGATACACAACACTGATGGCCACTGATTGGAATTGATAGGTGGCACTGATGGACACTGATAGGCAGCAATGATTGGCACTGATAGGCAGCACTGATGGGTACTGATTGGCACTGATGGGTGGCACTGATTGACACTGATAGGCAGTACTGATGGGCACTGATTGGCACTGATAGGTGGCACTGATGGACACTGATAGGCAGTACTGATGGGCCCTGATTGGCATTGATATACAACACTGATGGCCACTGATTGGCACTGATGGCCACTGATTGGCACTGATGAACACTGATGGCCACTGATTGGCATTGATATGCAACACTGATGGGCACTGTTGGGTCTGCGCTGATGATCAGTGCCTTCAGGCTGTGACAACATGAGGAAAGGACTGCTGATAACCGGCAGGTTTGTTTCCATGTGATCATCTGTGATTGGCCCTTTACCTCAATCACAGAGCGCGCTCCAGGGGGCACGGGGGGGGGGGGAGGGGTCCATGGACACCCTCCCAGAATCAGAGAGCCGCACTGTAAACTCCTAAATGCTTCTATATGCGGGGAGAAAGACGCTAATAAAACGCTAACACTCCTAAACGCTTCTAAACGCCACACAAAACGCCGGGTAAACAACACCAGTCATAGCATTTACAAGCGTTTTGTTTTATTAGCGTTTTTACAGAACGTGTAGAAAAAAGCTGGAAAAAAAGCTGTTAGGAATGTTTTAGTAGAGTTTAGGAGCGTTTGGCGTTTTTCTGTTGGAAAAACGCTCCAAAAACTCTAAGAAGAAAATTTTTTTTTCTCCTAGACGTTGAAACTCAAAAAACGCTAATAAAGCGCTGACACTCCTAAACGCTTCTAAACGCTACTAAACCGCTCATAACAGCTTTTTACTCTAACTTTTTTCTACACGTACTGTAAAAACGCTAATAAAATGCTAACGCTTCAAAGCACTTCTAAATGCTACTAAAACGCTATTACCAGCGTTTTTTACCCAGACTTCTTTTAGTAGCGTTTAGGAGCGTTGGCGTTTTATTAGCGTTTTTAAAATACATGTAGAAAAAGAAAAAGCTAGAAAAAAAAACTTAGCGTTTAGGAGCATTTAGAAGTGTTTAGAAGCATTTAGGAGCATTTAGAAGCATTTAGAAGCGTTTAGGAGCATTTAGAAGTATTTAGAAGCATTTAGGAGCGTTTAGAAGCATTTAGGAGTTTTTAAGCACATTTAGAAGCATTTAGGAGCGTTTAGAAGCATTTAGAAGCATTCAGAAGTGTTTAGAAGCATTTAGAAGCGTTTATGATCATGTAGGAGCATTTAGGAGTGTTTAGAAGCGTTTAGGAGCATTTAGAAGCATTTAGAAGCGTTTAGGAGCATTTAGAAGTATTTAGGAGCGTTTAGAAGCATTTAGGAGTTTTTAAGCACATTTAGAAGCATTTAGGAGCGTTTAGAAGCATTTAGAAGCATTCAGAAGTGTTTAGAAGCATTTAGAAGCGTTTATGATCATTTAGGAGCATTTAGGAGTGTTTAGAAGTGTTTAGGAGCATTTAGGAGCATTTAGAAGCGTTTAGGAGCATTTAGAAGTATTTAGAAGCATTTAGGAGCGTTTAGAAGCATTTAGGAGTTTTTAAGCACATTTAGAAGCATTTAGGAGCATTTAGAAGCATTTAGAAGCATTCAGAAGTGTTTAGAAGCATTTAGAAGCGTTTATGATCATTTAGGAGCATTTAGGAGTGTTTAGAAGTGTTTAGGAGCATTTAGGAGCATTTAGAAGCATTTAGAAGCGTTTAGGAGTTAGAAGCGTTTAGGAGCGTTTGGGAGCATTTAGGAGCGTTTAGGAGCATTTAGGAGCGTTTAGAAGCATTTAGGAGCGTTTAGAAGCTTTTGGAAGCGTAAAGAGTTTTTTTTTCTGCTTGAAAAACACTCCAAAAAACTCTACACAGAAAGTTTCTCTTTTTCTGCTACTAGACACTAAAGCTCAGAAAACGCTAATAGCTTAAAGCAAGGGGTCGCCGAACTATGGCCCTTCAGCTGTTGAAGTACTACAAGTCCCATCATGCCTCTGGGAGTCTTGCCTGTGGCTGTCGGAGTCTTGCAAGGTCTCATGGGACTTGCGCTTCCTCAACACCTGGAGGGCCGTAGGTTGGAGACCCCTGGCCTGAAGTACTGTGCATGGACACATAGGAGAACACCATTTAGCTCCTAGCTGGAGCGTTTTTCTGGGATCTACTCACCTCTATTTCTAGTCGGGAGCGTGGAGACCGGTGATAGACCTCAGGAGGCTCAACAGGTATATCAAGAAAGACCGACTCAAAATGGAATCTTTCCGGACAATTCTGAAGATCATTCTGCCAGGGGATTGGCTTCGGTCAGAGGACTTGAAGGACTCCATGTGCCAGTAGCCCCAGTCTGCCAGAAATGTCTGCGGTTTGGGGTGGGGCAGCTCCTCTACCATTTTGCATGTCTACCCTTTGGGCTGACCACATCACCCAGAGTATTCACAAAGGTTCTTCTGGCCCTAGCAGCATTTCTGAGGTCGCAGGGAGTGCGGATAGATCACCACTTGGACGACATCCCGCTCTTGAATCAAGAGAGACACTTCTGTCACAGCGGAAGACAACCATGGAGACACTGGAGAACTTCGAATGGTTGGTCAACCGGGAAAGGAGTCACCTTGTGCCAACCCAGAACCTGGTGTACCTAGAAGCGAACACTCGTGCAGCATCAGTGGCTTTACAGGAAGACAAGACATCCTGTACACGACGTCGACAGCCCAAAAGAGGTTCTAGCTTCCAGCAGCTCCTCTACCAGTCTGCATGTCTACCCTTTGGGCTGACCACATCACCCAGAGTATTCATGAAGGTTCTTCTGGCCCTAGTGGCATATCTGAGGTCACAGGGAGTGCGGATAGATCACCACTTCGACGACATCCTGCTCTTGAATCAAGAGAGACGCTTCTGTCACAGCGGAAGACAACCATGGAGACACTGGAGAACTTCGAATGGTTGGTCAACTGGGAAAGGAGTCACCTTGTGCCAACCCAGAACCTGGTGTACCTAGAAGCGAACAATCTTGCAGCATCAGTGGCTTTACAGGAAGACAAGACATCCTGTGCACGACGTCGACAGCCCAAAAGAGGTTCTAGCTTCCAGCAGCTCCTCTACCAGTCTGCATGTCTACCCTTTGGGCTGACCACACCCCCCTGAGTATTCATGAAGGTTCTTCTGGCCCTAGTGGCATATCTGAGGTCACAGGGAGTGCGGATAGATCACCACTTCGACGACATCCTGCTCTTGAATCAAGAGAGACGCTTCTGTCACAGCGGAAGACAACCATGGAGACACTGGAGAACTTCGAATGGTTGGTCAACCGGGAAAGGAGTCACCTTGTGCCAACCCAGAACCTGGTGTACCTAGAAGCGAACACTCGTGCAGCATCAGTGGGGTTACCGGAAGACAAGACATCCTGAATACGACGTCTACAGCCCAAAACAGGTCCTACCTTCCAGCAATAGAATGTAGGCGGTGGCTAGGAATGATGACCTCGAACTTTCCGATGGTCAAATGGGCGCAATGGAATTCACGTCCCTTTCGGGTGGGGCTCCTAGAGAAATGGAGATTGGAGGATCTTGGGCAGAGGATACAGACCGCTTCCCAGATGAGAATGAGCCTGGAATGGTGGTGGAGACAAGCAGAATCTCCTACAATGCCAGGTGGTCCATCTGGATGCCGGTGCAGCAGGCTGGGGAGCCCTACGAGGAGATCACTGGGCCCAGGGCCAATGGTCATTCCGTGCTGCCAATATGGTTTCCAACACTCTAGAATTGAGGGCAACATTCCAGGCCCTCCTGGCTTTCAGAAGTCTCATTCAGGGTGCGCCCGCTCTGGTGAAACTGGACTTACCGTAATTTCCTTTCCTGACGATCTCCATGGCAGCACAAATCCCACCCAGTTTGGTGGTTACAAATTTATGGAATGCCTAGGCTGAGGTGGGCCTAAAGTAGTCTCCAGGGGTCTTCAAACTTCCTAAGCAAAGGGCCACTTTCCTTCAGAATTTAGGGGGGGTGGACTGGAAAATGTCCCGGCATCAGTGGAAGTAAACAATGCCCCATCTCTGGTGTGAGTGGAATTGCGCCCCATCATTGGTGTTATTGGGGGAAATTGTGCCCCAACATTGGTGTCATTGGGCCCCATTCTTGGTTTCATCATAATGAATTGTCCCCCGTCGTTGGTGTCATTTGGTCTCATTCTTGGTGTCTGTGCACAGTTCATCCCAATGATACCAAGAATGGGGCCCAATGACACCAATGATGGGGCACAATTCCCACAAATGACCAACAATGGGGCAGAGTTCATCCCAATGATACCAAGAATGGGGCCCAATGACACCAATGATGGGGCACAATTCCCACAAATGACACCAAGGGGGCACAGTTCATCCCAATGACACCGAGAATGGGGCCCAATGACACCAATGATGGGGCACAATTCCCACAAATGACCAACGATGGGGCACAGTTCATCCCAATGACACCAAGAATGGGGCCCAATGACACCAATGATGGGGCACAATTCCCACAAATGACACCAAGGGGGCACAGTTCATCCCAATGACACCGAGAATGGGGCCCAATGACACCAATGATGGGGCACAATTCCCACAAATGACCAACGATGGGGCACAGTTCATCCCAATGACACCAAGAATGGGGCCCAATGACACCAATGATGGGGCACAATTCCCACAAACAACACCAATGATGGGGCACGGTTCATCCCAACAACAAGAATAGGGCCCAATAACACCAATGATGGGGCATAACTCCCACAAATGACAAACAATGGGGCACAGTTGATCCCAATGACACCAAAAATAGGGCCCAATGACACCAATGATGGGGCACAATTCCCACAAACAACACCAATGATGGGGAACGGTTCATCCCAACAACACTAAGAATGGAGCCCAATGACACCAACGATGGGGCACAATTCCACTCACACCAGAGATGGGGCATTGTTTACCCCCACTGATGCCGGGACATTTCTGGTCCGCCTCCCCCCCCCCCCCCCCAAAGTTCAGAGACCCCCAGACCTAGAAGGTGCACTTGTCAACTCTAGAGCTGGGAGTCAGAGAGGTGTCAGGGCCGCTACAGATTTGCAGTTCAGAAGATGGAACACCGCGTTGCCCTGTGGTTGTTGTTATGCACAATCCAGAGCCGGGTGACACCAAGAAGAGGCCCCCCCCCCCCCCCCCCCGGGGTTCAGCCGGGTGTATAATATTCTCACCATGATTACTCCACATGAGATATTTCGCTGGTTTGGCCGCAGCGACGCGGTGGAGGGGGGGGGGGCTTTGGGGGGCGGCGGGGGGGGCGAGTGCGTTGCTATCTGTAACCTTGGTGGAAAGTCGCAGGGAAGCCACAATGTGTCAGGTTGGTGTTTGTTTAGTCTGATGGGAAGTCGTTCTTTTCCCTCCGCCGGTAATCTGTGTTGATGCCTCTCGGAGGATTTTCTCACAATGATAATAGATACATCTGCTACAGAGTCCCCACCGCCGCCGCCGCCGCCGAATCGCACGGCCCCCCGAGAGAGGGACGCTTCCCCTGCGTTCAAGGTTCAGAGGGTTTCCTGGAGTCAGCCTAGGCTCTCCGGGGGAATTAGAAGTCCCAGCAAGTCCGTAGGAAGACGGCGAGTGACCCCCGAAACGTCCTTGAAAGACCCCGCCCACACTGGACGCGAATTGGCGTGCGATCGGCATGACATGCGACCTGCAAATCGCCTGCCAAGTCTCACCCCACCCAACCATTTCTTGCCATTTGCGGTGTGATTTCCATTCTATTCTATGTGTGTGATAACGCAGCGACTTTAGAGAACGTGCCGCAGCAAATCGCACGTTAACACGCCGACATTCGAATTCGTTAGATGTGATTTCCGGAGACTTGTGAAGATTTTCAAGAATTTCTTGCGATTTGCATTCTATTCTATGTATGTGAAATCGCAACAAAACTGCAGAAAAAGTCACGCCGGAACGACTTTAGAAATCGCGCCGCAGAAAATCGCACGTTAAGACGCCGACATTCACATTCGTTAGATGCAATTTGAAGTGCGATTTCCGTAGACCGCAGCAAATCGCACACCTTAAAACGCCGACATTCGCATTCGTTAGATGCGATTTGAGGTGCGATTTTCGTAGACTTTATGGCGACTTGTGAAGATTTTCAACCATTTCTTGCCATTTGCGGTGCAATTTCCATTCTATTTTCTTTATGTGAAATCGCAAGAAAACTGCAAAAAGAGTCACGCGAGAACGACTTTAGAAGTCGCGCCGCAATAATATCGCACGTTAAGACACCGACATTCGCATTCGTTAGATGCGATTTCTGTAGACTTTTTGGTGATGTGAAGATTTTCAGTGATTTCTTGCCATTTGCAGTGCGCCGCAGCAAATCGCACACCTTAAAACGCCGACATTCGCATTCGTTAGATGCTATTTGAGGTGTGATTTCCGTAGACTTTATGGCGACTTGTGAATATTTTCAACAATTTCTTGCCATTTTCAGTGCGATTTCCAGTCAAGTCATGCAAGAACTACTTTAGAAATCACGCCGCAGAAAATCGCACATTAAGACGGCGACATTTGCATTCGTTAGATGCGATTTCCACTAAGGCACTAAGTTCTCGGTCACATCACTGCGATTTAAAATTGCGAGATTTGTGTGCGATTTCTGAAGACTTTATTGCAACTTGTGAAGATTTTCAGCCATTTCCTGCGATTTGCATTGTGATTTCCATTATATTCTCTGTGTGTGAAATCGCAACAAAACTGCAGAAAAAGTCACGCGGGGATGACTTTAGAGATTGTGCTGCAGCAAATCGCACACGTTAAAACACCAACATTCGCATTCGTTAGATGCGATTTGAGGTGCGATTTCCATAGACTTTAAGGCGACTTGTGAAGATTTTCAACAATTTCTTGCCATTTTCAGTGCGATTTCCATTCCAAGTCACGCAAGAACTACTTTAGAAATGGTGCTGCAGCAAATCGCACGTTCAGACGCCGACATTCACATTCTTAGATGGGATTTCAATTTGTAAACCTACACTTCAAAACGCAGCATTGTGATAGGGCACTAAGCCCCCGGTCACACTGGGTGCAACTTGGCATGCGATCTGCATGCCGTACAACTTGAAAATCGCATGGCAAGTCCCACCCTATTGTCCGCCATTACAGCGGTCATATTGGTGCAGTCCCGACGTGGTCGGAGCCGCACTGATTTCTAAAGTAGTGTATGCGCTACTTCAGGTGCGATTTGCATAGAGATGTGTCAGATGTTTTGCAAATCGCACCTCAAAACGGCGTGTCATCCGACTTTGAAATCATGCGTCTTCACTGCAAGTCGCACGATTTCAAAGTTGGGATCGGTGTGACCGGGGTGAAAGTCCCCAGTCACGCCGGGTGCCACGATTTGCATAGTCCTCTGTGTCAGATGTCCTGCAAGTCGCATCTCAGATCGGCGTGTCATCCGACTTTGAAATCACACAACGTCACTGCAAGTCATGCGATTTCAGTCGTGATCGGTGTGACCGGGGGGGGGGGGTGTAAGTGTCATTTCTGTCTGTTGCCTCCTTCCTCTGCTATCAGCATGAATCTCTTATGATGAATTTTCCTGACACCAAGAGAAAAATGGTGACAGGGGAGGGACTTCCAGCTGATTGACAGCCTCAGCTCTGTCCCTGTGTGCAGTGTGGAGGGGGGGGGGGGGGTGTCCCTTCTCTCCAATCAGCTCTCAGAGCCCTCACTGCTTAGTGTGTAACTTTAACTCTCCGCCCCCTTTTTTCTGAACTCTCAGACAAGCTTTATAAATTCATCAATGATGTAGAGAAGACTACAGATAAACAGGCACCACGTCTGTAGGAGGATTTGTCGCTCCTCCGGGTATCCTGCCATGGAGGACCTTTTTTTCAGACCCTTCCTGCTGTAGGGGTGACGACTAGGGAGGCGCTGATACCGAGTACTTGCAGAAATGCTCCTGATTTCTGCAACTGATACTTTGCGGCACGATTTGCATCCATACAAAACGCATGGACGTCGATTGCACCGTCGAAGCCCATGTGACAGGGTGACAACCAGGAGCACAACTGGGGGGGGGGCAGGGATGGAGTGTTGTCACCAGGGATGCACCGATGCTCCTTTTTTTGATCAGCGAGTACCGATACTTTCGGTCAAGTACTCGGTGATCACATTTTGCGGTGCGATTTTGCGTCAATACAAAATTATGGACGCCGCTCGCACCACAAAGATTGGCATGCAATTTCTATCCAAATCGCATGTGGTTTCCCCACCGCTCCTGTGTGAACCCCGGGCTTGTCATAACCTGCCTGCACCGATCCCACGCTGTCACAGAAGGAAAAGCTGGTGGGGGGGGGGGAGCTGCGGCTTTCTCTCCTCTCCTTGCAGGGATGACAGTACGGGCTAGTTGGCTTCTGATTGGTGCTGACGCTGACAGTCACGATGCTGACCAATCAGAAGCCGTCTAGCCTGTGCTGTCATCCCTGCAAGGAGAGGAGAGAAAGTCTCTTCACAGGTTTGAGAGATTTGAAATCTCTTCGGCTTTCTCTCCTCTCCTTGCAGGGATGACAGTGCGGGCTGGACGGCTTCTGATTGGTACTGATGCTGACAGTCAGGATGCTGGCCAATCAGAAGCCTTCTAGCCTGCACTGTCATCCCTGCAAGGAGAGGAGAGAAAGCCACTTCACAGGTCTGGGGATTTGAAATGAATGTTCATTACCATGTGTAGCACCACAACATGCGACAATTCACAACACATGCATGGTGTGACGTTTACGTGCTCTTTATTCTGAACACGGATGACCCAATCCAATACACATGAATGTATGATCGTTGCCAGGTGTGGTACTGCAACGTGAAGTAATGCATGTTACATGCATGGGTGTGATGTGGTGCCATTCATTTCATGTATCCGACGGAAGTGTGCTGCTGCAAAACACGCCTGTGCACCTGTGCTGAACATGCCACCGTTATTGGCCTATTATGGTGTATTGGGAAGCCCATTCAAATTAATGAGCCGCCCCCCGGGCCCCCACTAGACGAAAGGTTCCATTGCAGTTGCACCCCCTGTTCCCTGCACCCCCTGTTCGCTGCACCCTCTGCTCCCTGCACCTCCTGTTCCCTGCACCCCCTGTTCCCTGCACCCCCTGTTCCCTGCACCCTCCGTTCCCTACACCCCATGTTCACAGCACCCCCTGTTCCCTATAATACAGAAATCCTTTTGCGCTCTTATGAAGGCCAAAAACGATTCTATCTGGCATACACCAAATATTCTGCGGCTGCTAACATCCAATCCTATACCAAGCAAGGAATAATAACATACATAAACACAAATGATGTAGCGCTCAAGCATAAATGCAATACATGATGGTGATCACCACGTGGGATAACTAAATGCTCATTAATGACATAAGTATGTGCGCAGCAGAATGTGTAGAGTCCTTAATGCACACATAACACTGCAACCGATGCACACAGGAAAATCCAGTGATCCGTGTCACATTCCTCCTAAGCATGCAAAGTGGAGGAATGTGTATGAACCCACACACACTCCAATGTGATCCAAAAATGGCTAGAATGGCCTCTCACCTCCAGCCTGCGACCCTGCAGGGCCACAGCGCATTGAGTAAAATACCACCACAAGGACTAGGGTGTCCTCCTCTCGATACCGTATCTTGGGGATATAAGTACAGCTTCCACCTCTCCTTTGATGTTTTTATGGGCCAGTAAGCGGGATGAATCTCAGCTCAGATCCCCATAAAACAAAAGAACATATCCTCCATAGTGCAAACTGTTTATTTACGTTAAAAAAGAAATGAAGAACACACTCACATGGGCAGAGTGACATCCAGCGTTTTCCCCATATGCTGGGTGTAAGCATAGACCTCAAAGGTGTTCCAAGATGGCGCCACGCCGGAAGTGCGTCACCACGTCAAACCGTCGACGCGTTGCGTCACGTGACCTCGTGACTTCATCAGGACTAACGTGATTGGCCTATCGCACTTCCTTAAATAGGTCTGTATTAGCACCAATGGGAATCCATTGGGCGGGATCACGGCAGCCATATTCCTGTAGCCCATAGTTAACAACCGCAACACACAGGATCCAGGACATAAAATACCCGGGACTTGATAGAATAAGGTCGAAGCTATGCCAAACTAAGCTGCAACCAAACATAAAGTGACCCGAATATTGGAAACTATATGCCAAACATCCCAAGATAGGGTGTACATTAATACCCACCCAATACCACTTATAAAAACAATATATGGTTAAAAACTAAATGGTGTATAAAAAATCCATATAGGGTGTATCATATAACTATGATCAGTCATTGAAGCCCAAAGTAAAATCAATAGGATATATCTGGGTCAAAATTGTATATATACAATTCCACCCAACCATAAACATAGGATAACATAGAAAAACACATAAATAAAAACAACTATAAAACTCAAAAATGTAAAAATAATATAATGAGATATCAATAAAAATTGATGGACCACCTTTAAGCGTATGCTCATCACCCCTCATATTTACAAATGATATACCAGAAGAAAATATTAATGATAGTAGTACTCAGAATATACGAAAGGTCAAAAAAACATGGATGATACAGATATGATGTCAACATTGAAACAATAAATAAAATCAAAAATCGCTAATAAAACAATTTAAATCAAATTCAATATTGAGTCCTTTCGGTACCTGTGTATCCATATTGAAAATCCACTTTGACTCTGTTTGGCTCAATACCCTGACCTTGTGACTCCCTCTCCAGTGTCTACGGTATTTCTCCACTCCCCAAAAAGAGAGACTTGCCGGATTTTTATTATGATATTGCAAGAAATGTTTGGAGACACTGTGTTTCGGAAAGCCCTTTCGGATGTTTTGGACATGTTCTCTGAGTCTGACCCATAATGGTCTTTTTGTCCGTCCTACGTATTGGAGGCCGCACCCACATTGCAACACATATACCACCCCCTCCGTCCTGCAAGATATAAAATCCTTAATCTGGAATTCTTTTTGGTTACTGGTGGAGATGAAGGACTTACGTCTGGGGTTAGGGACTTTGATAGCTCGACATGCATAGCACGTTTTACAAGGGAAAAACCCCTTTTGATCCAAAAACGTACCTTTCTTATTATTACTCGGTGGATCTAGAACATTATGTACTAGTGTGGACCTCAATGTAGGTGCTTTCCTATATATAAATTTTGGGGCTGATGGTAACATTTTACACAATACCGGGTCAGTAAGTAGAATCGACCAGTGTTTTTTGAAAACATTCTCTATTTTTCTATAATTAACCGTAAAGTCTAACACAATAGCCAATTGGTTATCAAATTCTGTGGTCTTTTGTTTGTCCACTAGAAGACAACTCCTATCCATATCACCTACTTCGGTGATTTTATTTTGTATAATATCTCGTTGGTATCCTTTATCCACAAACCTCTTTTCCATAATTTCAGCCTGCTTCATGTACTCTTCTTTTACAGTGCAATTCCTCCTTAGTCTAATCAGCTGACCTTTTGGGATGTTCAACAGCCATGGGGGGTAATGGCAACTATCCAATGGGATGTAGCCATTACAATCTACTTTCTTAAAGAAAGTTTTGGTGCACAGCTTACCCTCATGTGTATAGACACATAGGTCCAAAAAATTAATAAATAACCGATTAACCTCCCATGAGAATTTGATATTCCGATTATTGCCATTCAGCCGATTAAGAAATGCCAATAGGTCATCTTCTGTACCATCCCAGACGATGAAAACGTCGTCGATGTATCTTTTGTACAGAATTAGTTGCTGTGGGGATTGATGGTATCAGGCTGAAATTATGGAAAAGAGGTTTGTGGATAAAGGATACCAACGAGATATTATACAAAATAAAATCACCGAAGTAGGTGATATGGATAGGAGTTGTCTTCTAGTGGACAAACAAAAGACCACAGAATTTGATAACCAATTGGCTATTGTGTTAGACTTTACGGTTAATTATAGAAAAATAGAGAATGTTTTCAAAAAACACTGGTCGATTCTACTTACTGACCCGGTATTGTGTAAAATGTTACCATCAGCCCCAAAATTTATATATAGGAAAGCACCTACATTGAGGTCCACACTAGTACATAATGTTCTAGATCCACCGAGTAATAATAAGAAAGGTACGTTTTTGGATCAAAAGGGGTTTTTCCCTTGTAAAACGTGCTATGCATGTCGAGCTATCAAAGTCCCTAACCCCAGACGTAAGTCCTTCATCTCCACCAGTAACCAAAAAGAATTCCAGATTAAGGATTTTATATCTTGCAGGACGGAGGGGGTGGTATATGTGTTGCAATGTGGGTGCGGCCTCCAATACGTAGGACGGACAAAAAGACCATTATGGGTCAGACTCAGAGAACATGTCCAAAACATCCGAAAGGGCTTTCCGAAACACAGTGTCTCCAAACATTTCTTGCAATATCATAATAAAAATCCGGCAAGTCTCTCTTTTTGGGGAGTGGAGAAATACCGTAGACACTGGAGAGGGAGTCACAAGGTCAGGGTATTGAGCCAAACAGAGTCAAAGTGGATTTTCAATATGGATACACAGGTACCGAAAGGACTCAATATTGAATTTGATTTAAATTGTTTTATTAGCGATTTTTGATTTTATTTATTGTTTCAATGTTGACATCATATCTGTATCATCCATGTTTTTTTGACCTTTCGTATATTCTGAGTACTACTATCATTAATATTTTCTTCTGGTATATCATTTGTAAATATGAGGGGTGATGAGCATACGCTTAAAGGTGGTCCATCAATTTTTATTGATATCTCATTATATTATTTTTACATTTTTGAGTTTTATAGTTGTTTTTATTTATGTGTTTTTCTATGTTATCCTATGTTTATGGTTGGGTGGAATTGTATATATACAATTTTGACCCAGATATATCCTATTGATTTTACTTTGGGCTTCAATGACTGATCATAGTTATATGATACACCCTATATGGATTTTTTATACACCATTTAGTTTTTAACCATATATTGTTTTTATAAGTGGTATTGGGTGGGTATTAATGTACACCCTATCTTGGGATGTTTGGCATATAGTTTCCAATATTCGGGTCACTTTATGTTTGGTTGCAGCTTAGTTTGGCATAGCTTCGACCTTATTCTATCAAGTCCCGGGTATTTTATGTCCTGGATCCTGTGTGTTGCGGTTGTTAACTATGGGCTACAGGAATATGGCTGCCGTGATCCCGCCCAATGGATTCCCATTGGTGCTAATACAGACCTATTTAAGGAAGTGCGATAGGCCAATCACGTTAGTCCTGATGAAGTCACGAGGTCACGTGACGCAACGCGTCGACGGTTTGACGTGGTGACGCACTTCCGGCGTGGCGCCATCTTGGAACACCTTTGAGGTCTATGCTTACACCCAGCATATGGGGAAAACGCTGGATGTCACTCTGCCCATGTGAGTGTGTTCTTCATTTCTTTTTTAACGTAAATAAACAGTTTGCACTATGGAGGATATGTTCTTTTGTTTTATGGGGATCTGAGCTGAGATTCATCCCGCTTACTGGCCCATAAAAACATCAAAGGAGAGGTGGAAGCTGTACTTATATCCCCAAGATACGGTATCGAGAGGAGGACACCCTAGTCCTTGTGGTGGTATTTTACTCAATGCGCTGTGGCCCTGCAGGGTCGCAGGCTGGAGGTGAGAGGCCATTCTAGCCATTTTTGGATCACATTGGAGTGTGTGTGGGTTCATACACATTCCTCCACTTTGCATGCTTAGGAGGAATGTGACACGGATCACTGGATTTTCCTGTGTGCATCGGTTGCAGTGTTATGTGTGCATTAAGGACTCTACACATTCTGCTGCGCACATACTTATGTCATTAATGAGCATTTAGTTATCCCACGTGGTGATCACCATCATGTATTGCATTTATGCTTGAGCGCTACCCCCTGTTCCCTGCACCCCCTGTTCCCTGCACTCTCTGTTCCTGGCACCTTCTGTTCCCTGCACCCCCTGTTCCCTGCACCCTCTGTTCCCTGCACCCCATATTCCCTGGACCCCCTGTTCCCTGCACCCCACATTCCCTGCACCCCCTGTTCCCTGCACCCTCCGTTCTCTACACCTCATGTTCCCAGCACCCCCTGTTCCCTGCACCCTCTGTTCCTGGCACCTTCTGTTCCCTGCACCCTCTGTTCCCGGCACCTTCTATTCCCTGAACCCCATGTTCCCTGCACACTCTTCCCTGCACCCTCTGTTCCCTGCACCCCACATTCCCTGCACCCTCCGTTCCCTGCAGCCTCCGTTCCCTGCACCCCTTGTTCTCTGCACCCTCTGTTCCTGCACCCCGTTCCCTGCACCCCTGTCCTCTGCACCCTCTGTTCCTGCACCCTCTGTTCCTGCACCCCCTGTTCCCTGCACCCTCTGTTCCCGGCACCTTCTGTTCCCTGCACCCCATGTTCCCTACACCCTCTGTTCCCTGCACCCTCCGTTCCCTGCACCCCCTGTCCTCTGCACCCTCTGTTCCTGCACCCCCGTTCCCTGCACCCCATGTTCCCTGCACCCTCTGTTCCCTGCACCCTCTATTCCCAGCACCCCCTGTTCCCTGCACCCTCTATTCTTGGCACCCTCTGTCCCCTGCACCCCAAGTTTTCTGCACCCTCTGTTCCCTGAATTGTCCATTGTCTGCACCCCCTCTCCTCTGCACCCTCTGTTCTTGCACCCCCGTTCCCTGCACCCTCTGTTGTCTGCACCCCCATTCCCTGCACCCCCTCTTCCTGCACCCTCTGTTCCCTGCACCCCCATTCCATGCACCCCCTCTTCCTGCACCCTCAGTCCCCTGCACTCTCCATTCTCTGCACTCCCTGTTCACCCTTTGCTCCTGCATCCCCTGCTCTCTGCACACCTTGTTCCCTGCATCCCCTGTTCCCTGCACCCCCAGTTCCCTGTACCCCCATTCCCTGCACCCTCTGTTCCCTACACACCCCTTCCCGGCACCCCGCACGCACATGACCTTTAATGGCCCCCCCCAGTCTTAGTCCGTTGGGTTCAATATTGAGTTGGCCCCGCCCTTTCCACACACATGACCTTTAATGGCCCCCCAGTCTTAGTCCGTAGGGTTCAATATTGAGTTGGCCCCGCCCTTTCCACGCACATGACCTTTAATGGCCCCCCAGTCTTAGTCCGTAGGGTTCAATATTGAGTTGGCCCCGCCCTTTACATGCACATGACCTTTAATGGCCTCCCAATCTTAGTCCGTAGGGTTCAATATTGAGTTGGCCCCACCCTTTCCACGCACATGACCTTTAATGGCCCCCCAGTCTCAGTCCTTAGGGTTCAATATTGAGTTGGCCCCGCCCTTTCCACGCACATGACCTTTAATGGCCCCCCAGTTTTAGTCCGTAGGGTTCAATATTTAGTTGGCCCCGCCCTTTCCACGCACATGACCTTTAATGGCCCCCCAGTTTTAGTCCGTAGGGTTCAATATTTAGTTGGCCCCGCCCTTTCCACGCACATGACCTTTAATGGCCTCCCAGTCTTAGTCCGTAGGGTTCAATATTGAGTTGGCCCCACCCTTTCCACGCACATGACCTTTAATGGCCCCCCAGTCTTAGTCCTTAGGGTTCAATATTGAGTTGGCCCCGCCCTTTCCACGCACATGACCTTTAATGGCCCCCCAGTCTTAGTCCGTAGGGTTCAATATTGAGTTGGCCCCGCCCTTTCCACGCACATGACCTTTAATGGCCTCCCAGTCTTAGTCCTTAGGGTTCAATATTGAGTTGGCCCCGCAGTTTCCACGCACATGACCTTTAATGGCCCCCCAGTGTTGGTCCGTAGGATTCAACATTGAGTTGGCCCCACCCTTTCCACGCACATGACCTTTAATGGCCCCCCAGTCTTAGTCCGTAGGGTTCAATATTGAGTTGGCCCCGCCCTTTCCACACACATGACCTTTAATGGCCCCCCAGTCTTAGCCCGTAGGGTTCAATATTGAGTTGGCCCCGCCCTTTCCACACACATGACCTTTAATGGCCCCCCAGTCTTAGTCCGTAGGGTTCAATATTGAGTTGGCTCCGCCCTTTGCAGCTATAACAGCTTCAACTCTTCTGGGAAGGCCGTCCACAAGGTTTAGGAGGGTGTCTATGGGAAGGTTGGACCATTCTTCCAGAAGCACATTTGTCAGGTCAGGCACTGATGTCGGGGGAGGGGGCCTGGCTCGCAGTCTCCGCTCTAATTCATCCCAAAGGTGTTCTATGGGGTTGAGGTCAGGACTCTGTGCAGGACAGTCAAGTTCCTCCACCCCAAACTGGCTCCTCCATGTCTTTATGGAACTTGCTTTGTGCACTGGTGGGCAGTCATGTTGGAACAGGAAGGGGCCATCCCCAAACTCCTCCCACAAAGTTGGGAGCATTAATTTGTCCAAAATGTCACCTTAAGAGTTCCATTCACTGGAACTAGGGGGCCAAGCCCAACCCCTATAAAAAAAAACCCACACCATAATCCCCCCTCCACCAAACTTTACACTTGGCACAATGCAGTCAGGCAAGTACCGTTCTCTTGGCCACCGCCAAAATCAGCCATGTCCATCGGATTGCCAGACAGAGAAACGTGATTGGTCACTCCAGAGAACACACCTCCTCTGCTCTAGAGTCCAGTGGCGGCATGCTTTACACCACGGCATCCGACGCTTTGCATTGCACTTGGTGATGGAAGGCTTGGATGCAGCTGCTCGGCCATGGAAACCCATTCCATGGAGCTCTCTACGCACTGTTGTTGGGCTCATCTGAAGGCCACACCAAGTTTGGAGGTCTTTAGCTATTGACTCTGCAGACAGTTGGCGACTTCTGCGCACTGTGCGCTTCAGCATGCGCTGACCCCGCCCTGTCATGTGACGTGGCCTACCACTTGGTGGCTGAGTGGCTGTTGGTCCCAGTTGCTTCCACTTTGTTATAATCCCACTAACAGTTGAGCGTGGAATATTTAGTAGTCAGGAAATGTCACGGATGGACTTATTGCCCAGGTGACCACCTATCACGGGACCACGCTTGGAGTCACTGAGCTCCTGAGAGCGACCCATTCTTTCACCAATGTTTGTAGAAGCAGTCTGCATGCCTAGGGGCTGGATTGTATACACCTGTGTCCATGGTGGGGATTGGAACACCTGAATCACATGATATGGAGGGGATTGGAACACCTGAATCACATGATATGGAGGGGATTGGAACACCTGAATCACATGATATGGAGGTGATTGGAATACCTGAATCACATGATTGGGAGGGCGGGGCCAATACTTTGGCCAATATAGTGTATTTGGAGCGTCACCATGCATTTTTCGTACATCAGCATGCACTGTGTGTAGAACAATCCATGATTTTCAATGGGCTGCCCTACGTGTGGGAAATGCCAAAAAGAAATCCCTACTTCTTGGTTCACATTACAGGTGCTGCCAAGCAAGGGCACATTTTCACACATTTTTTCAGCAGGAACCTGGGGGAACGCAGTACCGGCACCTCCAGCGCCAAATGTACATAATGACAAGGGGTGCTGGAGTGTTCCGGAGGCTCTGTTGTTGCCAAGGTGGTCTACAGTTGCTGGTGGGGGGTGGAGGGGAATGTTGATGGGAGAGATACTGGGAGAGTGTTTATTGATGCTGGCTGCTGAGACATCTATTGTTTCTGGGGATCTATTGTTGCCAGGGGGGTATTTTGTTGCAGCAGGGTCTATTGTTGCTGGAGGGGGGAGCCTATTGGTGCTCGGGGGATTTTTGATGCTGGAGGGTCTATTGTTGCTGGAGGGGGGAATATGTTGCTGGGGAAGTCTATTGTTTCTGGCTGCGGGGGTTTTATTTTATTGCTTTTCTTGTTATCGCTAACAAAATTCCACACAAATTATTTAGAGCCACAAAATGAGACTTCTGTTTCTGTATTCTCTAGAAGAGGCGGTACCAGGAGGTGGGTAGGGGGAGGAACCAAGGGTTGGTGCTCAGAGGTGGGTAGGGGGAGGAACCAAGGAATGGTGCTCAGAGGTGGGTAGGGGGAGGAACCAAGGGATGGTGCTCAGAGGTGGGTAGGGGGAGGAACCAAGGGACGGTGCTCGAAGGTGGGTAGGGGGAGGAACCAAGGGATGGTGCTCAGAGGTGGGTAGGGGGAGGAACCAAGGGATGGTGCTCAGAGGTGGGTAGGGGGAGGAACCAAGGGACGGTGCTCGAAGGTGGGTAGGGGGAGGAACCAAGGGACGGTGCTCGAAGGTGGGTAGGGGGAGGAACCAAGGGATGGTGCTCAGAGGTGGGTAGGGGGAGGAACCAAGGGATGGTGCTCAGAGGTGGGTAGGGGGAGGAACCAAGGGATGGTGCTCAGAGGTGGGTAGGGGGAGGAACCAAGGGATGGTGCTTCGAGGTGGGTAGGGGGAGGAACCAAGGGACGGTGCTCGAAGGTGGGTAGGGGGAGGAACCAAGGGATGGTGCTCAGAGGTGGGTAGGGGGAGGAACCAAGGGATGGTGCTCAGAGGTGGGTAGGGGGAGGAACCAAGGGATGGTGCTCAGAGGTGGGTAGGGGGAGGAACCAAGGGATGGTGCTCAGAGGTGGGTAGGGGGAGGAACCAAGGGACGGTGCTCGAAGGTGGGTAGGGGGAGGAACCAAGGGATGGTGCTCAGAGGTGGGTAGGGGGAGGAACCAAGGGATGGTGCTCAGAGGTGGGTAGGGGGAGGAACCAAGGGATGGTGCTCAGAGGTGGGTAGGGGGAGGAACCAAGGGATGGTGCTCAGAGGTGGGTAGGGGGAGGAACCAAGGGACGGTGCTCGAAGGTGGGTAGGGGGAGGAACCAAGGGACGGTGCTCAGAGGTGGGTAGTGGGAGGAACCAAGGGATGGTGCTCAGAGGTGGGTAGTGGGAGGAACCAAGGGACGGTGCTCGGAGGTGGGTAGTGGGAGGAACCAAGGGACGGTGCTCGGAGGTGGGTAGGGGGAGGAACCAAGGGACGGTGCTCAGAGGTGGGTAGTGGGAGGAACCAAGGGATGGTGCTCAGAGGTGGGTAGGGGAGGAACCAAAGGATGGTGCTCAGAGGTGGGTAGTGGGAGGAACCAAGGGACGGTGCTCGGAGGTGGGTAGTGGGAGGAACCAAGGGACGGTGCTCGGAGGTGGGTAGTGGGAGGAACCAAGGGATGGTGCTCAGAGGTGGGTAGGGGGTAGAGAGAAGAGGGGGGGGGTTCCTACACATATGCGTCGCCATGCGTTTTTTGCACATCACCACACACAGCCTGTGGAGCAGCCCATTAATTTCAAGCACGAAAAAGAAATACCTAATTCTTGGTCCACATCTACAGGTGTGACCAAGGGCGGGCACATCTCTGCACATATTTTGGCGCGCCACCACGCATTTTTGTTTTGCCCGCCACCACACATCATGTGTAGGGCAGCCTTAATTTCCATGGGCCACTCTACATGTGAGAAACATAAAAAAGAAACCCCCGATTCTTGGTCCACATCTACAGGTGTGACCAAGGGCGGGCACATCTCTGCATATATTTGGCGCGCCACCACGCATTTTTTTTTTGCCCACCACCATGCACCACGTGTAGGGCAGCTTTAATTTCAACGGGCCGCCCTACATGTGAGAAACGTAAAAAAAGAAATCTATAATTCTTGGTCCACATTTACAGACGTGACCAAGGGCGGGCACATCTCCGCATATATTTGGCGCGCCACCAGGCATTTTTTCCCCCACCACTGTGCACCACGTGTAGGACAGCTTTAATTTCAACGGGCCTCCCTACATGTGAGAAACGTAAAAAAGAAATCTAAAATTCTTGGTCCACATTTACAGGCGTGACCAAGGGCGGGCACATCTCTGCATATATTTGTCGCGCCACCACGCATTTCTACAGGTGTGACCAAGGGCGGGCACATCTTCGCACATATCTGGCGCGCCACCATGCACCATGTGTAAGACAGCCTTAATTTCCACGGGCCACCCTACATGTGAGAAATGTAAAAAAGAAATCTAGAATTCTTGGTCCACATCTACAGGCGTGACCAAGGGCGGGCACATTTTCGCATATATTTGGCGCGCCACCACGCATTTTTTTTTGCCCACCACCAGGCACCACGTGTAGGGCAGCTTTAATTTCAACGGGCCTCCCTACATGTGAGAAACGTAAAAAAGAAATCTAAAATTCTTGGTCCACATTTACAGGCGTGACCAAGGGCGGGCACATCTCTGCATATATTTGTGGCGCCACCACGCATTTCTACAGGTGTGACCAAGGGCGGGCACATCTTCGCACATATCTGGCGTGCCACCATGCACCATGTGTAAGACAGCCTTAATTTCCACGGGCCACCCTACATGTGAGAAATGTAAAAAAGAAATCTAGAATTCTTGGTCCACATCTACAGGCGTGGCCAAGGGCGGGCACATTTTCGCATATATTTGGCGCGCCACCACGCATTTTTTTTTGCCCACCACCATGCACCACGTGTAGGGCAGCTTTAATTTCAACGGGCCGCCCTACATGTGAGAAACGTAAAAAAGAAATCTATAATTCTTGGTCCACATTTACAGACGTGACCAAGGGCAGGCACATCTCTGCATATATTTGGTGCGCCACCACGCATTTCTACAGGTGTGACCAAGGGCGGGCACATCTTCGCACATATCTGGCGCGCCACCACGCACCATGTGTAAGACAGCCTTAATTTCCATGGGCCACCCTACATGTGAGAAATGTAAAAAAGAAATCTAGAATTCTTGGTCCACATCTATAGGCGTGACCAAAGGCGGGCAAATCTCCGTATATATTTGGCGCGCCACCACGCATTTATTTTTGCCCACCACCAAGCACCACGTGTAGGGCATCCTTAATTTCAATGGGCCTCCCTATATGTGAGAAATGTAAAAAAGAAATTAATAATTCTTGGTCCACATTTACAGGCGTGACCAAGGGCAGGCACATCTTCGTACATATTTGGCGCGCCACCACGCATTTATTTTTGCCCACCACCATGCACCACGTGTAGGGCAGCTTTAACTTCAACGGGCCGCCCTACATGTGAGAAACGTAAAAAAGAAATCTAGAATTCTTGGTCCAAATCTACAGGCATGACCAAGGGCGGGCACATCTCTGCATATATTTGTCGCGCCACCACGTATTTCTACAGGTGTGACCAAGGGCGGGCACATCTCTGCACATATTTGGCGCGCCACCATGCACCATGTGTAAGACAGCCTTAATTTCCATGGGCCCCCCTATATGTGAGAAACATAAAAAAGAAATCTAGAATTCTTGGTCCACATCTACAGGCGTGACCAAGGGCGGGCACATCTCCATATATATTTGGCGCGCCACCACGCAATTTTTTTCCCGACCACCACGCATCATGTGTAGGGCAGCTTTAACTTCAACGGCCGCCCTACATGTGAGAAACGTGAAAAAGAAATCTTATGGCCTTAAACCAGCGTAGAATGTGGTGCCCCCCGACACCCCCCGTGTGTACACACCGGCCTCTTGTATTTACCTAAATACTTTTGTTTTTTCTTTCTTTTTTTTCTGCCTTTACAGAAGACAATGGCGGCGGGTCCATTCAGCCCATTGTTCCCGCGGGGGGAGCTCTGCGCGCCGGCCGGAGAAGCTGAAAATTGCCTTTTGGAGGAAAATGAACTGGGAGAAGGGATGACAATAGGCGACCATCCTGGGGCCCGTCGGAATGAAAAGCTTTTTTTTTTTTTTTTTTTCTGAAGGCCGCCTTTCACCGGCTCGGCCATGAAGGACGAACGATTTAATGAGCTTGTTGTTATCTGAAAGAATTTTGGGCTGTGCCAAATGAGGATTAACCTGCCTGTGAGAAATGACAAGCGCGGGGCCACGCCGAGCCTCCCGAGGGCACCGGGGAAACAATCGGCGCTCCCTCCACCGCTGGGGCGAGAAGCAGGAGGCAGAAAGAAGGGTTCACTTGCCATTGACGATCGGTTCAAGCGCTCATTATTTACTTGTCAGCGCGGGACACTTCACCCACGGTGCTGCCGCCGCCGCTGAAAGGGGAACTCCACGCCCCATAGAGCTTAAAGGTGAACTCCGGGCGGACGGCAATCTCGGCGAAGAAGGATGGAGCTCTGTGATGATGACCTCTTCCATTGCTGATTACAGAGGATTCCAGGCTCTCCTGTTCCTCCATGGAGCCAAGGACCACAGTAAACAGTCGGGATGGCATCCCACGGAGGAGATGGAGGAACAAACATTCCTCCATCTCCTCTGTGACCGGTGATCCCGGAACGCATGATGATTCCATCACTTTTGGTTTCAGAGCCATCGTTCCCTGGTGCAGCCACGGAATCAGCTAACCAAGCACAATCTGTGCATGGTTAGCTGCTTTGGACCCCTGATGTCTAATAGACCCCTGATGACCCCAGCATCTAATAGACCCCTGATGTCTAACAGATCCCTGATGACCCCTGATGTCTAATAGACCCCTGATGACCCCAGCGTCTAATAGACCCCTGATGTCTAACAGATCCCTGATGACCCCTGATGTCTAATAGACCCCTGTTGACACCCCGATGTCTAATAGACCCCTAATAACCCCTGAGGTCTAATAGACCCCTGATGTCTAACAGATCCCATATGTCTAATAGACCCCTGTTGACATCCCGATGTCTAATAGACCCCTGATGACCCCTGAAGTCTAATAGACCCCTGATAACCCCGGTGTCTAATACGCCCCTGATGACCCCTGATGTCTAATAGATCCCTGATTACCCCTAATATTTAATAGACCCCTGATGTCTAATACACCCCTGATAACCCCTGATGTCTAATAGACCCCTGATGACCCTGGTGTCTAATAGACCCCTGATGTCTAATATACCCTTGATTACCCCTAATATCTAATAGACCTCTGATGTCTAATACACCCCTGATAACCCCTGATGTCTAATAGACCCCTGATGACCCTGGTGTCTAATAGACTCCTGATGACCCCTAATATCTAATGGACCCCTGATGTCTAATAGACCCTTGATTACCCCTAATATCTAATAGACCCCTGATGTCTAATAGACCCTTGATTACCCCTAATATCTAATAGTTCCCTGATGTACAATAGACCTCTGATGACCCCTGATGTCTAATACACCCCCAGGGGCGGACTGACCATTTGGAAACTCGGGCACTGCCCGAGGGCCAAGGATCAGTAGGGGGCCCCATGAGATGCCCCTTGTACCTTTTTCATAGGCTTTTTTGAATTTGAGCAAGAACACAGGGGTCCCAGGATCCCCTATTGCCCAGGGGCCCCATGAGTTGTCAGTCTGCCCCTGTACACCCCTGATAACCCCTGATGTCTAATAGACCCCTAATGACACCGGTGTCTAATAGACCCCTGATGACCCCTGATGTCTATTAGACCCCTGATAACCTCTGATATCTAATAGACCCCTGATGTCTCCATAAAGAGGACATGTCATCTGCCAAAGCTATTACTAGGGGGTTTGTTTGCCCCCTTACGATAGCAATAAAGTTAAAGTGTTACTAAACCTAATACACCCCTGATAACCCCTGATGTCTAATAGACCCCTGATGACCCCGGTGTCTAATAGACCCTTTATGACCCCTGATGTCTCATACACCCCTGATGACTCCTGATGTCTAATAGACACCCAATGTATAATAGACCCCTGTTGACCCCTGATGTCTAATAGACCCCTGATGTTTCCATAAAGAGGACATATCATCTGCCAAAGCTATTACTAGGGGGTGTGTTTGCCCCCTTATGATAGCAAAGTTAAAGGGTTACTAAACCTAATACACCCCAGATAACCCCTGATGTCTAAAAGAACCCTGATAACCCCTGATGTCCAATAGACCCCTGATGACCCCTGATGTCTAATACACCCATGATAACCCTGGTGTATAATAGACCCCTGATGACCTCTGATGTCTAATAGACCCCTGATGTCTCCATAAAGAGGACATTTCATCTGCCAAAGCTATTACTAGGGGGTTTGTTTTCCCCCTTACGATAGCAATAAAGTTAAAGTGTTACTAAACCCCAGACCCCGCATTCACTATATCCTCTCTCCCCGGACCCCGCATTCACTATATCCGCTCTCCCCAGACCCCGCATTCACTATATCTGCTCTCCCCGGAACTTGCATTCACTATATCCGCTCTCCCCGGACCCCGCATTCACTATATCCGCTCTCCCAGGACCCCGCATTCACTGTATCCGGTCTCCCCGGACCCCGCATTCACTATATCCGCTCTCCCCGGACCCTGCATTCACTATATCCGCTCTCCCCGGACCCCGCATTCATTATATCCGCTCTCCCCGGACCCCGCATTCACTGTATCCGCTCTCCCCGGACCCCGCATTCACTATATCCGCTCTCCCAGGACCCTGCATTCACTGTATCCGCTCTCCCCGGACCCCACATTCACTATATCCGCTCTCCCCGGACCCCGAATTCACTATATTCGCTCTCCCCGGACCCCGCATTCACTATATCCGCTCTACCCGGACCCCGCACTCCCTATATCCGCTCTCCCCGGACCCCGCATTCACTATATTCGCTCTCCCCGGACCCCGCATTCACTATATCCGCTCTCCCCGGACCCCGCATTCACTATATCCGCTCTCCCCAGACCCCGCATTCACTATATTTGCTCTCCCCGGACCCCGCATTCACTATATCCGCTCTCCCCGGACCCCGCATTCACTATATCCGCTCTCTCCGGACCCCGCATTCACTATATGCGGTCTCCCCGGACCCCGAATTCACTATATCCGCTCTCCCCGGACCCCGCACTCCCTATATCCGCTCTCCCCGGACCCCGCATTCACTATATTCGCTCTCCCCAGACCCCGCATTCACTATATCCGCTCTCCCAGGACCCCGCATTCACTATATCCGCTCTCCCCGGACCCCGCATTCACTATATCCGCTCTCCCCAGACCCCGCATTCACTATATCCGCTCTCCCCGGACCCCGCATTCACTATATCCGCTCTCCCCGGACCCCGCATTCACTATATCCGCTCTCCCCGGACCCCGCATTCACTATATCCGCTCTCCCCGGACCCCGCATTCACTATATTCGCTCTCCCCGGACCCCGCATTCACTAAATGCGGTCTCCCCGGACCCGCATTTACTATATCCGCTCTCCCCGGACCCCGCATTCACTATATGCGGTCTCCCCGGACCCCGCATTCACGATATCCGCTCTCCCCGGACCCCGCATTCACTATATCCGCTCTCCCCGGACCCCGCACTCCCTATATCCGCTCTCCCCGGACCCCGCATTCACTATATTCGCTCTCCCCGGACCCCGCATTCACTATATCCGCTCTCCCAGGACCCCGCATTCACTATATCCGCTCTCCCCGGACCCCGCACTCCCTATATCCGCTCTCCCCGGACCCCGCATTCACTATATCCGCTCTCCCCGGACCCCGCATTCACTATATCCGCTCTCCCCGGACCCCGCATTCACTATATCAGCTCTCCCCGGACCCCGCATTCACTATATCCGCTCTCCCCGGACCCCGCACTCACTATATCCGCTCTCCCCGGACCCCGCACTCACTATATCCGCTCTCCCCGGACCCCGCACTCACTATATCCGCTCTCCCCGGACCCCGCATTCACTATATCCGCTCTCCCCGGACCCCGCACTCCCTATATCCGCTCTCCCCGGACCCCGCATTCACTATATCCGCTCTCCCCGGACCCCGCATTCACTATATCCGCTCTCCCCGGACCCCGCATTCACTATATCCGCTCTCCCCGGACCCCGCATTCACTATATCCGCTCTCCCCGGACCCCGCATTCACTATATCCGCTCTCCCTGGACTCTGCATTTTGAAATATATTGAAAACTGCCAAAATTTTAATATTTCAAATATATGTCAATATATTTGGGAAGAATATTTTAAAAAAATGTTTAAAATATATTTTTCTTCCATGTGGGATGCTCACATTGCTGTTGTGTTTTACATATATTTTTTGCACTGTTTTTATTTGTCAATGTTATAAACATCCTGCTCACACCAAGAGATCTGGTCTAACCCCCCCCCCGCAGACACCCTCGTCTACATCATCATGGATCCCATTACTGTATTAATAAATAACATCCTCTCTATTCCCTAAATGTAGCTACAACTATGGAATAAATCATTCATCAACACGTCATTCAATTATGTTCCCTATCTGGTTATATGAATGATCAACCGCCATGTTGTTGTTGTCCATTTTCAGGCGATATCTGGCGGCCAATCATTCACTATTAATGAAAAAACGATATTCCTACCTATTTACCTATTCTTAAAAAAACATTTTCTGTAAAAGAATGACTATTTTTACACTTAATTACCTTGTTCAGCTACCCAAATAGAATATTTCTGATATAAATACAAACTTTATTATAACTCTATAAAATGGTCAAACTGTGTCCAATAATGCGCAAATGTGGCCCCGTAATAAGCGAACGTAAACCTAATGTATCCAATGATGATATCTATTCAGACGTGGGCTCCCTGGTACATTGTTACATAGTTAGTCTGGCTGAAAAAAGACAAAAGTCCATCCAGTTCAACCATAAAATAAAGTTACAATCCTACACCCACAGTGGATCCAGAGGAAGGCAAAAAAACCCAGCAAAGCACGATCCAATCTGCTCCTGCAGGGAAACCATTCCTTCCTGATCCCCCGAGAGGCAATCGGATATTCCCTGGATCCACGTTCCCTATAAATGTTATATCCAGTTATATTCTGTGTATCCAAGAAAGGATCCAGGACTTTCCTACAGCAATCCACTGAGCTGGCCACAACCAACTCTGGAGGGAGTCTATTCCACATTCTCAGCTCTTACTGTGAAGAAACCTTTCTGTGGTTGGAGATTACATTTCTTTTCCTCCAGATGTAAAGAGCGCCCCCTTGTCCTCTGTGATGACCTCAGGGGGAATAACTACACCGAGTTCACTATATGAACCACTGATGTATTTATACATGGAGATCATATCCCCCCTTATGTATTATACATGGAGATCATATCCCCCCCCTTATGTATTATACATGGAGATCATATCCCCCCTTATTTATTATACATGGAGATCATATCCCCCCCTTATGTATTATACATGGAGATCATATCCCCCCCCTTATGTATTATACATGGAGATCATATCCCCCCCCCCTTATGTATTATACATGGTGATCACATCCCCCCCTTATGTATTATACATGGAGATCATATCCCCCCTTATGTATTATACATGGAGATCATATCTCCCCTTATGTATTATACATGGTGATTATATCCCCCCTTATGTATTATACATGGAGATCATATCCCCCCCTTATGTATTATACATGGAGATCATATCCCCCCTTATGTATTATACATGGAGATCATATCCCCACTTATGTATTATACATGGAGATCATATCCCCCCTTATGTATTATACATGGAGATCATATCCCCCCTTATGTATTATACATGGAGATCATATCCCCCCCTTATGTATTATACATGGAGATCATATCCCCCTTATGTATTATACATGGTGATCATATCCCCCCTTATGTATTATACATGGAGATCATATCCCCCCTTATGTATTATACATGGAGATCATATCCCCCCTTATGTATTATACATGGAGATCATATCCCCCCTTATGTATTATACATGGAGATCATATCCCCCCCTTATGTATTATACATGGAGATCATGTCCCCCCTTATGTATAATACATGGAGATCATATCCCCCCCTTATGTATTATACATGGAGATCATATCCCCCCTTATGTATTATACATGGAGATCATATCCCCCCCCTTATGTATTATACATGGAGATCATATCCCCCCTTATTTATTATACATGGAGATCATATCCCCCCCTTATGTATTATACATGGAGATCATATCCCCCCCCTTATGTATTATACATGGAGATCATATCCCCCCCCCTTATGTATTATACATGGTGATCACATCCCCCCCTTATGTATTATACATGGAGATCATATCCCCCCTTATGTATTATACATGGAGATCATATCTCCCCTTATGTATTATACATGGTGATTATATCCCCCCTTATGTATTATACATGGAGATCATATCCCCCCCTTATGTATTATACATGGTGATCATATCCCCCCTTATGTATTATACATGGTGATCATATCCCCCCCTTATGTATTATACATGGAGATCATATCCCCCCTTATGTATTATACATGGAGATCATATCCCCACTTATGTATTATACATGGAGATCATATCCCCCCTTATGTATTATACATGGAGATCATATCCCCCCTTATGTATTATACATGGAGATCATATCCCCCCCTTATGTATTATACATGGAGATCATATCCCCCTTATGTATTATACATGGTGATCATATCCCCCCTTATGTATTATACATGGAGATCATATCCCCCCTTATGTATTATACATGGAGATCATATCCCCCCTTATGTATTATACATGGAGATCATATCCCCCCTTATGTATTATACATGGAGATCATATCCCCCCCTTATGTATTATACATGGAGATCATGTCCCCCCTTATGTATAATACATGGAGATCATATCCCCCCCTTATGTATTATACATGGAGATCATATCCCCCCCTTATGTATTATACATGGAGATCATATCCCCCCTTATGTATTATACATGGAGATCATATCCCCCCTTATGTGTTATACACGGAGATCATATCCCCCCTTATGTATTATACATGGTGATCATATCCCCCCTTATGTATTATACATGGAGATCATATCCTCCTTATGTATTATACATGGTGATCATATCCCCCCTTATGTATTATACATGGAGATCATATCCCCCCTTATGTATTATACATGGAGATCATGTCCCCCCTTATGTATAATACATGGAGATCATATCCCCCCCTTATGTATTATACATGGAGATCATGTCCCCCCTTATGTATAATACATGGAGATCATATCCCCCCCTTATGTATTATACATGGAGATCATATCCCCCCCTTATGTATTATACATGGAGATCATATCCCCCCTTATGTATTATACATGGAGATCATATCCCCCCTTATGTGTTATACACGGAGATCATATCCCCCCTTATGTATTATACATGGTGATCATATCCCCCCTTATGTATTATACATGGAGATCATATCCCCCCTTATGTGTTATACACGGAGATCATATCCTCCTTATGTATTATACATGGAGATCATATCCCCCCTTATGTATTATACATGGTGATCATATCCCCCCTTATGTATTATACATGGTGATCATATCCCCCCTTATGTATTATACATGGTGATCATATCCCCCCTTATGTATTATACATGGAGATCATATCCCCCCTTATGTATTATACATGGAGATCATATCCCCCCTTATGTATTATACATGGAGATCATATCCCCCCTTATGTATTATACATGGAGATCATATCCCCCCTTATGTATTATACATGGAGATCATATCCCCCCTTATGTATTATACATGGAGATCATATCCCCTTTATGTATTATACATGGAGATCATATCCCCCCCTTATGTATTATACATGGAGATCATATCCCCTTTATGTATTATACATGGAGATCATATCCCCCCTTATGTATTATACATGGAGATCATATCCCCCCCTTATGTATTATACATGGTGATCATATCCCTCCTTATGTATTATACATGGAGATCATATCCCCCCTTATGTATTATACATGGAGATCATATCCCTCCTTATGCATTATACATGGAGACCATATCCCCCCTTATGTATTATACATGGAGATAATATCCCCCCCTTAAGTATTATACATGGAGATCATATCCCCCCCCTTATGTATTATACATGGAGATCATATCTCCCTTATGTATTATACATGGAGATCATATCCCCCCCTTATGTATTATACATGGAGATCATATCCCCCCTTATGCATTATACATGGAGATCATATCTCCCTTATGTAATATACATGGAGATCATATCCCCCCTTAAGTATTATACATGGAGATCATATCCCCCCCTTATGTATTATACATGGTGATCATACCCCCCTTTATGTATTATACATGGAGATCATATCCCCCCCTTATGTATTATACATGGAGATCATATCCCCCTTATGTATTATACATGGAGATCATATCCCCCTTCATGTATTATACATGGAGAACATATCCCCCTTATGTATTATACATGGAGATCATATCCCCCCTCATGTATTATACATGGAGAACATATCCCCCCTTATGTATTATACATGGAGATCATATCCCCCCCTTATGTATTATACATGGAGATCATATCCCCCCTTATATATTATACATAAAGATCATACCCCCCCTTATGTATTATACATGGAGATCATATCCCCCTTATGTATTATACATGGAGATCATATCCCCCCTCATGTATTATACATGGAGAACATATCCCCCCCTTATGTATTATACATGGAGATCATATCCCCCCCTTATGTATTATACATGGAGATCATATCCCCCCTTATATATTATACATAAAGATCATACCCCCCCCTTATGTATTATACATGGAGATCATATCCCCCCTTATGTATTATACATGGAGATCATATCCCCCTTATGTATTATACATGGAGATCATATCCCCCCTTATGTATTATACATGGAGATCATATCCCCCTTATGTATTATACATGGAGATCATATCCCCCCCTTATGTATTATACATGGTGATCATATCCCCCCTTATGTATTATACATGGAGATCATATCCCCCCTTATGTATTATATATGGAGATCATATCCCCCCTTATGTATTATACATGGAGATCATATCCCCCCTTATGTATTATATATGGAGATCATATCCCCCCTTATGTATTATACATGGAGATCATATCCCCCTTATGTATTACACATGGAGATCATATCCCCCTTATGTATTACACATGGAGATCATATCCCCCCTTATGTATTATACATGGAGATCATATCCCCCCTTATGTATTATACATGGAGATCATATCCCCCCCTTATGTATTATACATGGAGATCATATCCCCCTTATGTATTATACATGGAGATCATATCCCCCTTATGTATTATACATGGAGATCATATCCCCCCTTATGTATTATACATGGAGATCATATCCCCCCTTATGTATTATACATGGAGATCATATCCCCCCTTATGTATTATACATGGAGATCATATCCCCCCTTATGTATTATACATGGAGATCATATCCCCCCTTATGTATTATACATGGAGATCATATCCCCCTTATGTATTATACATGGTGATCATATCCCCCCTTATGTATTATACATGGAGATCATATTCCCCCTTATGTATTATACATGGAGATCATATCCCCCCTTATGTATTATACATGGAGATCATATCCCCCCTTATGTATTATACATGGAGATCATATCCCCCTTATGTATTATACATGGAGATCATATCCCCCCTTATGTATTATACATGGAGATCATATCCCCCTTATGTATTATACATGGAGATCATATCCCCCTTAATCTCCTCTTCTCAGTAGAGAATACATTCAGTTCCTCTAATATTTCCTCATAGCTGATCTCCTCCATGTCTCGTATCAGTTCAGCAGGAACCCGTTTGTATCAATTCCCCCGATGTATTGCTTATCAACAAAAATAGCAATATTGTAATCGTGTATAATTGCTCAGAAAACATTTGAGATCAAATTCTGCGTTTAAACCAATTGGGGGCCCGGGAATCAATTCCATAAATCCGTAGGTCTACCATCTTGTCCCTGACATCCTTGGACAGCTCTTTGGTCTTTGCCATGGTGGAGAGTTTGGAATCTGATGGATTGATTGCTCCTGTGGACAGGTGTCTTTTATACAGGTAACACAATGAGATTAGCAGCACTCCCTTTAAGAGACTGCTTCTAATCTCAGCTTGTTACCTGTATGAGAGACACCTGGGAGCCAGAAATCCTGCTGAATGATAGGGGATCAAATCCTTCTTTCCCTCATGAACATGCAGATCAGTCATCATTTGTTAGACGCATTTCTGCTGAATTTGTTGTTGTATTCTGTCTCTCAGTGTTACACCGAACATTCCATTGTTAGACCGATCATTTCTGTGTGAGGGGCGAACATTCCATTGTTAGACCGATCATTTCTGTGTGAGGGGCGAACATTTCATTGTTAGACCGATCATTTCTGTGTGAGGGGCAAACATTCAGCATCAGCCGGGGAGCAAATACACATTTCCTTCCCTGTAACTCGATAAGTACAACCACAATCCAGTATATTATGGACCGAAACCCCAGAGACCCAGATTTAAAAAAAAACACCGCAGGCACCTAATGATGTACCGATACAAAAAGCTGAAAGAGGTACGCCAGGGGGCGGGGCATCTGATATATAGGGAATGAAACTAGAAATAATCATGTATATATATATGTGACGGAACCGACCCCAGACTGCGCTTGGGTACTTCCGTTAGACTCCCGCTTCCCCGTCTGACAACAGACACCACAGCCGACCATACAAGACTAGACAACACCAGTCTTGAAGTAAACCAGGAAGTAGACTAGTTTATTTGAACACAGATACAAGATATATACACTCAGGGGACAATCCCCCCTCCCTGCATAATGACACAGGGCGGGGCAATCTACATTTAGCAACAAGAGACACACCGACAGACAGTCCCATCAGGAGGGAGGGCTGCTGGAAACACCCCTACCAAGCCAATACCCATAAACACATACATCCCATAATAGTTTGCTCCCAAGCAAGACATACAATAGAACAATGGGTGCAACCACATGGCATTAAACAATCAACAACCCCCCACCCCAATATCAGGACAGATCACCCTGTACCCGCAACAGGCACAGGGTGACTTACACATAAGAGGGATATGGGGAGCTGAGACAGGGGTCTCCCCAACTCTCCAAAGTGAGCTGTGTTCCATGGGCCCCCCACCCAAAGTGACTCCTGTACTTTGGGGTAAATGGATGGAGATAGTGGGTGTAGGCAGGGCTGTACCACCAGCTCTCCTGTACGGGGTCCAGGCCAGCGGGGGGTGCATGCAGCTGGGTGAATCAGATGTGGGCAGGGAGGGTATCAGCATGGTTGGGGAGCAATTATTGGAACCAATCCCCTGTATGGCTCCCTCTGCAGCAGCTGAAAGCCGGCTGCTTCTCCTTTCCCTCTTGATGGCTTTCAGCTGCTGCAGCTGGCGGCATACAGGGGACAGGTTCCAGTATTTGCCCCCCTGGTGCAACTATCACCCTCCCTGTGCACCATACGTCTCCCCCTGTGTGCCCACACCATCGCAGTGCTGCCGGCGTCCCTTCCCTTCTTCCCACCAGCAGCTGCAAGCACACGATAGGATCCTTCAGGATGGAGAGTTGTGGAAGGCTCCTCTAAATATATCACATTTACCAGCCCCCTCCTTTCCCGAATGAACACAATATATGATTGGTACCGATCACTCATGGTGTTTATTCATAACTGGAGCATAGTAAACTGTGTTTGTTTTTTTTTTGTTTTTTAGGGGAGGCCCTGTTAGGTTGGCTATATGGGGCCCCGTGGTTTCTAACAGCAGCCCTGGGTGTAGGTAATGATAATAGATAGGCCCCATTACAGCAGAGAGAAGATAAGGAGTAAGATGGGGCCCCAATCAGGGAGTAAGATACAGAGAAGGGGAAGGAAGAGAGGCAGGAGAGCAGGGAGAAAAGTCCAACAGCAGCAGAGAAAAAAGTGATACCATTGAACCTTATGAAGCTCAGATTGTGCTCCATTAGCATTCTTTCCAGTCCAAGCTGGCCAGAGAAAGTGATACCATTGAACCTAATGAAGCTCAGACCGTGCTCTATTAGCATTCTTTCCAGTCCAAGCTGGCCAGAGAAAGTGATACCATTGAACCTAATGAAGCTCAGACCGTGCTCTATTAGCATTCTTCCCTGACCAAACTGGCCAGAGAAAAAAATGAAACCATTGAACCTAATGAAGCTCAGACCGTGCTCTATTAGCATTCTTCCCTGTCCAAACTAGCCGGAGAAAAAAAATAAACCATTAAAGCTAATGAAGCTTAGATTGTGCTCCATTAGCATTCTTTCCTGCCCAAGCTGGCCAGAGAAAGTAATACCACTGAACCTGATGAAGCTCAGAACATGCTCTATTAGCATTCTTCCCTGGCCAAACTGGCCGGAGAAAAAAATTAAACCATTGAAGCTAATGAAGCTCAGATTGTGCTCCATTAGCATTCTTTCCCGCCCAAGCTGGCCAGAGAAAGTGATACTGTTAAACCTAATGAAGCTCAGATTGTGCGCTATTAGCATTCTTCCCTGTCCAAACTGGCCGGAGAAAAAAAAATTAAACCATTGAAGCTAATGAAGCTCAGTTTGTGCTCTATTAGCATTCTTTCCCGCCCAAGCTGGCCGGAGAAAGCAATACAGTTGAAGCTAATGAAGCTCGGCTGGAGAAAGCGATACCATACCAGGACACATACATGACGTTTTACACGTCGCTTCTGGGTTCCTAGTAGGAAGCGGAGATCTTCGATCGAGGGGGCCGCCAAATGCAAATACTTTTCTACAAAACGAAAGCCACAGAAATTCGAAGCGACAATCCAGGTTGTCTCACAATAGCTGAGCCCTCCGCAACCGCCAGGTTGTATCTGAAGCCGGAATTGATTGACACCAACGAAAACTCTTCAAACTCTTAATTTATGGTTACCGGTGGGGTTGCCACAATATACCGATTTACTCAATAACCTTTTTTTTTTTTGGCGGCTGGGGGATGGGCAGTGATACCTGCGAGTGGAAATGTTATTAATCGTGAGCTGTGTTCATCCTTAGATCCCTTTTATTCCCCATTACAATAGTCCGCTGTGTCTCCAGCACAACACAAAGGTTAGGAGAAGGTCGCCGTGAAACACAAGAAGCTTTCTTTTGGTGAATCAAAGAAAACACGGCCAAGCGAGCATGAATTTTTACACGGCGAATGGCCAGAAACAAGGTAAGAGTGACAGTTGGGAGGCCGGGAAGGTGGCCGCGTGGTATGCAGGGCCTCAGTCTCTGACAAGCGGCGTGTCAGTCATCTGCTGAGGGTAAAACATTGTTTGTTAAAAAAGATGAGAGCCGACTGAAACTATAACTGGTGGGGTTTTTTTTTTTTGGGGGGGGGGGGGCATCACCCAGCTTTTCAATGGCCAGCTCCACTTAAAAACAAATGTTCGGATCAGCTGACATATCAAGCTGCACCTAATGTCTTCCAGTGGCACGGTACGTGGACCTGGGAACTTGCCGGATCTCCTCCCGGCAATGGCAACATTTGATGTGGTTTACTGGCTCATCTCCGGCCTGTTGCAGAAAACCCTTTCGTCACCAGCAGGGCCAGGACAAGGGGTGGGCTGGAGGGACAGCTGCCCCGGGTGCAGAGTGGGGGTGTCGTGGAGGCGGGGCAGGGACTTCCTCCCTAGAACTGTCATTCGAAGATGTATCCCAGCATTCCCTGTGGTGGAAAAGGGTTGGAGAAAAGAAGAGAGGAAAAGGTGTGCGCTTTCCAGCTTTGATCACGGTCCACCACCACCAACCTACTTCTTCATCATCCGTGCACCTTCATTGTCCACCACCAACCCCCCCTTCTTCATCATCCGTGCACCTTCATTGTCCACCACCAACCCCCCTTCTTCATCATCTGCGCACCTTCATTGTCCACCACCAACCCCCCTTCTTCATCATCTGCGCACCTTCATTGTCCACCACCAACCCCCCCTTCTTCATCATCCGCGCACCTTCATTGTCCACCACCAACCCCCCCTTCTTCATCATCCGCGCACCTTCATTGTCCACCACCAACCCCCCTTCTTCATCATCTGCGCACCTTCATTGTCCACCACCAACCTACTTCTTCATCATCTGCGCACCTTCATTGTCCACCACCAACCCCCCCTTCTTCATCATCCGCGCACCTTCATTGTCCACCACCAACCCCCCTTCTTCATCATCTGCGCACCTTCATTGTTCACCACCAACCCCCCTTCTTCATCATCCGCGCACCTTCATTGTCCACCACCAACCCCCCTTCTTCATCATCCGCGCACCTTCATTGTCCACCACTGACCCCCCTTCTTCATCATCTGCACACCTTCATTGTCCACCACCAACCCCCTCTTCTTCATCATCTGCACACCTTCATTGTCCACCACCAACCCCCCTTCTTCATCATCTGCCACGTTCATTGTCCACTACCAACCCCCCTTCTTCATCATCTGCACACCTTCATTGTCCACCACCAACCTACTTCTTCATCATCTGCGCACCTTCATTGTCCACCACCAACCTACTTCTTCATCATCTGCGCACCTTCATTGTCCACCACCATCCCCCCCTTCTTCATCATCCGTGCACCTTCATTGTCCACCACCAACCCCCCCTTCTTCATCATCCGTGCACCTTCATTGTCCACCACCAACCTACTTCTTCATCATCTGCGCACCTTCATTGTCCACCACCAACCTACTTCTTCATCATCCGTGCACCTTCATTGTCCACCACCAACCCCCCTTCTTCATCATCTGCACACCTTCATTGTCCACCACCAACCTACTTCTTCATCATCTGCGCACCTTCATTGTCCACCACCAACCCCCCCTTCTTCATCATCCGTGCACCTTCATTGTCCACCACCAACCCCCCCTTCTTCATCATCCGCGCACCTTCATTGTCCACCACCAACCCCCCCTTCTTCATCATCCGCGCACCTTCATTGTCCACCACCAACCCCCCCTTCTTCATCATCCGCGCATCTTCATTGTCCACCACCAACCCCCCCTTCTTCATCATCTGCGCACCTTCATTGTCCACCACCAACCCCCCTTCTTCATCATCTGCGCACCTTCATTGTCCACCACCAACCCCCCTTCTTCATCATCTGCGCACCTTCATTGCCCACCACTGACCCCCTTTCTTCATCATCCGCGCACCTTCATTGTCCACCACTGACCCCCCTTCTTCATCATCTGCACACCTTCATTGTCCACCACCAACCCCCCTTCTTCATCATCTGCCACGTTCATTGTCCACTACCAACCCCCCTTCTTCATCATCTGCGCACCTTCATTGTCCACCACCAACCCCCCTTCTTCATCATCTGCACACCTTCATTGTCCACCACCAACCCCCCCTTCTTCATCATCCCCGCACCTTCATTGTCCACCACTGACCCCCCCCCTTCTTCATCTTACCCGCACCTTCATTGTCCACCACCAACCCACTTCTTCATCATCCGCGCACCTTCATTGTCCACCACTGACCCCCCCGCTTCTTCATCATCCATGCACCTTCATTGTCCACCACTGACACCCCCCTCCTTCTTCATCATCTATGCACCTTTATAGTCCAACACTGACCCCCCTTCTTCATCATCGGCATGTCTTCATTGTCCACCACTGACCTCCCACCCTTCATCATCTGCACGCCTTTAATGTCCACCACTAACCCCCCCTTCTTCATCATCCGCGCACCTTCATTGTCCACAGCTGACCACCCTTCTTTATCATCTGTGTACCTTTATTGTCCACCACTGAACCCACCACCAACATCGTCCACCACTGACCCTCCCACCTTTTTCATCATCCACCCACCTTTGCCATCCTCCACCGACTCCCCCTTCCACATCATCCATTCACCAAAATCATCCACCAATAACATCCCCTTCTTCATCATCTATGAGCCTTCATCGTCCAGCTCAATCCTCCTCGTTCTTCATCATCCACCCATTTTCATTGTCTGCCACCAACCCTGCCTTTATCATCCACCAACATTCATTGTCCATCAATGACCCCCCCCCCCTTCTTCATCATCTACCCACCTCCATTGTCCACCATCCCCCTTCTTCATCATTCACCCACCTCCATTGTTGACCACTGTCCCCCTCCCTTCTTAATCATCCACCTACCATCATGTCCACCCCAGACCCTCCTTCTTCATCATTCACCCAACTTCATAATTCACCACTGACTACCCACCCCCACACCTTCCTCATCATCCATTCACCAAAATCATCCACCACTGACACCCCTTCATTATCTACCCTCTTTGCCCCCTTTCTTCATCATCCATCGATCTTCATATTCCACCCAGACCCTACCCTTCTTCATCATCCACCACTGACCCACATGATGCGTTGCACACGTAGTACAAAGTGCAATAAAAATGATGGCTGATCTGCATGTTCATGAGGGAAAGAAGGATTTGATCCCCTTCACAAAACATGACTTAGTACTTGGTGGCCAATCCCTTGTTGGCCATCACAGAGGTCAGACGTTTCCTGGATTTGGCCCCCAGGTTCGCACACATCTCAGGAGGGATTTTGGCCCACTCCTCTTGGCAGATCCTCTCCAAGTCATTAAGGTTTGGTGGCTGACATTTGGCAACTCGAACTTTCAGCTCCCTCCACAGATTTTCCATCGGATGAAGGTCTGGAGACTGGCTAGGTCACTCCAGGACCTTAATGTGCTTCTTCTTGAGCCGCTCCTTTGTTGCCTTGGCCGTGTGTTTTGGGTCATTGTCATGCTGGAACACCCATCCACCACCCATTTTCAATGCCCTGGCTGAGGGAAGAAGCTTCTCACCCAAGATTTGATGGTACATTGCCCCGTCCATCGTCCCTTTGATGCGGTGCAGTTGTCCTGTCCCCTTAGCAAAAAAACACCCCCAAAGCAGAAAGTTTCCACCACCATGTTTCACAGTTGGGATGGTGTTCTTGGGGTCATAGGCAGCATTCCTCCTCCTCCAAACACGGCGAGTTGAGTTGATGCCAAAGAGCTCAATTTTGGTCTCCTCTGACCACAACACTTCCCACCAGTCCTCCTCTGCATCATTCAGATGTTCAGTGGCAGACTTCAGACGGGCTGGACATGGGCTTTCTTGAGCAGAGGGACCGTGCGGGCACTGCAGGATTTCAGTCCTTGTCGGCGTAGTGTGTTACCAATTGTTTTCTTGGTGACTGTGGTCCCAGCTGCCTGGAGATCATTGACAAGATCCTCACGTGTAGTTCTGGGATGATTCCTCACTGTTCTCATGATCATTGACACTCCACGAGGTGAGATCTTGCATGGTGCACCAGACCTAGGGAGACTGACACTTGTTTTGTGTTTCTTCCATTTGTGAATGATTGCACCAACTGTTGTCACCTTCTCACCAAGCTGCTTGGCCATAGTTTGGTAGCCCAGTCCAGCCTTGTGTAGGTCTACCATCTTGTCCCTGACATCCTTGGACAGCTCTTTGGTCTTTGCCATGGTGGAGAGTTTGGAATCTGATGGTTTGATGGCTCCTGTGGACAGGTGTCTTTTATACAGGTAACACAATGAGATTAGCAGCACTCCCTTTAAGAGACTGCTTCTAATCTCAGCTTGTTACCTGTATGAGAGACACCTGGGAGCCAGAAATCCTGCTGAATGATAGGGGATCAAATCCTTCTTTCCCTCATGAACATGCAGATCCGTCATCACTTGTTAGACGCATTTCTGCTGAATTTGTTGTTGTATTCTGTCTCTCAGTGTTACACCGAACATTCCATTGTTAGACCGATCATTTCTGTGTGAGGGGCGAACATTCCATTGTTAGACCGATCGTTTCTGTGTGAGGGGCGAACATTCCATTGTTAGACCGATCGTTTCTGTGTGAGGGGCGAACATTCCATTGTTAGACCGATCATTTCTGTGTGAGGGGCGAACATTCCATTGTTAGACCGATCGTTTCTGTGTGAGGGGCGAACATTCCATTGTTAGACCGATCGTTTCTGTGTGAGGGGCGAACATTCCATTGTTAGACCGATCGTTTCTGTGTGAGGGGCGAACATTCCATTGTTAGACCGATCATTTCTGTGTGAGGGGCGAACATTCAGCATCAGCCGGGGAGCAAATACACATTTCCTTCACTGTATATATTGCACACGGTTTCCATTTATTATAATTATTGTACAATGTTACCATTTATTGCATAATTGCCCCTCCATGTCCTCCTGTCTCTATGCACACACCGGTATTTACCGGCTAAAAAACAAAACAATCACAAGCATGTTGAGGAGAAGAAACACGGGATGTGTCTAATCGCATCTAAACGTGTTCCAGCGTTCGCGTGTTAACGCCTTCCAATAGCTTGAATAAATGATTATTCAGGTCAGTGGAATTAATTAACGCTCAAATGCTTGAGACACCTGAATGCGCATGCAATGCGTGCGATATGTGTGCAGGGGAGGACTGACAACTCATGGGGCCCCCGGGCAATAGGAGATCATGGGGCCCCTGTGTCCTTGCCCAAAATCAAAAAAGCCTATGAAAAACGTACCAGGGACATCTCATGGGGCCCCCTACTGACCCCGGGCCCTCAGGCAGTGCCCGAGTTTCCAAATGGTCAGTCCGCCCTTGTATGTGCGATATGTGCAATGCGTGTGATATGTGCCATGCATGCAATACGTGCTATACGTGCGTTACGTGCGATATGTGCAATATGTGCGATGCGTCCGATACGTGTGATATGTGCAATATATGTGATATGTGCAATGCGTGGGATACGTGCGATATGTGCGATAGGTGCGATGCGTGTGATACATGCGATATGTGCGATACGTGCAATGAGTGTGATATGTGCGATATGTGCGATATGTGCAATGCGTGCAATACGTGCGATAGGTGAGATGCATGCAATACGTGCGATACGTGCAATGCGTGTGATACGTGCGATGCATGTGATACGTGCGATGCATGCGATACGTGCGATACGTGTGATGTGTGCGATACGTGCGATGTGTGCGATACGTGTGATGTGTGCGATACGTGTGATGTGTGCGATACGTGCGATATGTGTGATGTGTGCGATACGTGCGATGCATGCGATACGTGCGATACGTGTGATGTGTGCGATACGTGTGATGTGTGCGATACGTGCGATATGTGTGATGTGTGCGATACGTGCGATATGTGCGATGCGTGCGATACGTGTGATGTGTGCGATACGTGTGATGTGTGCGATACGTGCGATATGTGTGATGTGTGCGATACGTGCGATATGTGCGATGCGTGCGATACGTGTGATGTGTGCGATACGTGTGATGTGTGCGGTACGTGTGATGTGTGCGATACGTGTGATGTGTGCGATACGTGTGATGTGTGCAATGCGTGCGATACGTGCGATATGTACGATGCGTGCGATACGTGCGTTACGTGCGATGCGTGCGATACGTGTGATATGTGCGATACATGCGATATGTGCAATACGTGCGATATGTGCGATGCGTGCGATACGTGCGATACGTGTGATGTGTGCGATGCATGCGATACGTGTGATATGTGCGATGCGTGCGATACGTGCGATATGTGCAATACGTGCGATATGTGCGATACGTGCGATACGTGTGATGTGTGCGATACGTGCGATATGTGCAATACGTGCGATATGTGCGATGCGTGCGATACGTGTGATGTGTGCGATACATGCGATGCATGCGATACGTGTGATATGTGCGATGCGTGCTATACGTGCGATACGTGTGATGTGTGCGATACATGCGATGCATGCGATACGTGTGATGTGTGCGATATGTGGCTTGTTCTATAAGCAGCTTTTCTCCTGCCAGGAGGAGTTCCGGCGTTCAGAGGAGGCAAGCAAGCGCCCAGCGTGTACGAGGCCCAATATGTCTGGATCGATCCTGCAGATTCGTAAACGTTGCGATTGTGAGAATCAACCAATGGATGACGTTTGGCTCTGCGTTGTGGAGTTTTGCCGACTTCAGAGAACGATGTAGAGGTGACACCGAGGAGGGACGGCCATGCGACACGCCGCTGACACCAGCGCAGATGAGACAAACAATGGCATCTTGTAAAGAGACTTCTCAGGCGTCCGGTTCTTTTTTTTTCCTCCCGGGAATGAAGAGGTTAACGGTGACACTTGATACCCCGCAGGCCGAGCCTCGCCAACCGAATGATTCAATCCGTCCGTACAAAAGTGCTGGCGCTTTTCCCACGATGCCTCTTGAGGTATGTTTGCCTAAACTATTAGCTATGGTGTCACCCTCGGAGAACGGTGTCATGAGAATGGGACAGTTTCTTATTGCTTGCATGACAAGTGGGAGGGGCCAAGTCTTAGAAAATGTGACACGCACGAGCTGAGATACACGTTGTCACTCGCTGGACAGTAACAATCGCCCCGTGTCATGGCCGCAATGATGGCCTTTAAAGGGCCACGACAGAAATTCGGAAACAGATTCACCAACGTCAACTGCAACCCCAGAACGTCAACCGCAACCCCAGAACTTCAACCACAACCTCAGAACGTCAACCACAACCCCAGAATGTCAACTGCAATGCCAGAACGTCAACCGCAATCCCAGAACATCAACCACAACCCCAGAACTTCAACCGCGAACGTCAACCACAATGCCAGAACATCAACCGCAACCCCAGAACGTCAACCGCAACCCCAGAACGTTAACCGCAACCCCAGAACATCAACCGCAACCCCAGAACGTCAACCACAATGCCAGAACATCAACCGCAACCCCAGAACGTCAACCGCAACCCCAGAACGTTAACCGCAACCCCAGAACATCAACCGCAACCCCAGAACGTCAACCGTAACCCCAGAACATCAACCACAACCTCAGAACGTCAACCGCAACCCCAGAATGTCAACTGCAATGCCAGAACGTCAACCACAACTCCAGAACTTCAACCGCAAACCTAGAACGTCCACAGCCCCAGAATGTCAACTGCAATGCCAGAACGTCAACCGCAATCCCAGAACTTCAACCGCGAACGTCAACCACAATGCCAGAACATCAACCGCAACCCCAGAATGTCAACTGCAATGCCAGAACGTCAACCGCAACCCCAGAACGTTAACCGCAACCCCAGAACATCAACCGCAACCCCAGAACGTCAACCGCAATGCCAGAATGTCAACCACAACCCCAGAACATCAACCGCAATGCCAGAATGTCAACTGCAATGCCAGAACTTCAACCGCAACGCCAGAACGTCAACTGCAACCCCAGAACATCAACCACAACCCCAGAACTTCAACCGCGAACGTCAACCACAATGCCAGAACATCAACCGCAACCCCAGAATGTCAACTGCAATGCCAGAACGTCAACTGCAACCCCAGAACGTCAACCGCAACCCCAGAACGTTAACCGCAACCCCAGAACGTCAACCGTAACCCCAGAACATCAACCGCAACCCCAGAACGTCAACTGCAATGCCAGAATGTCAACCACAACCCCAGAACATCAACCGTAACCCCAGAACGTCAACTGCAATGCCAGAACGTCAACCGCAACCCCAGAACGTCAACCGCAATGCCAGAATGTCAACCGCAACCCCAGAACATCAACCGCGAACGTCAACCACAATGCCAGAACATCAACCGCAACCCCAGAATGTCAACTGCAATGCCAGAATGTCAACCGCAACCCCAGAACGTCCACAGCCCCAGAATGTCAACTGCAATGCCAGAACGTCAACTGCAATGTCAGAACGTCAACCGCAACCCCAGAACATCAACCACAACCCCAGAACTTCAACCGCGAACGTCAACCACAATGCCAGAACATCAACCGCAACCCCAGAATGTCAACTGCAATGCCAGAACGTCAACCGCAACCCCAGAACATTAACCGCAACCCCAGAACATCAACCGCAACCCCAGAACGTCAACCGCAATGCCAGAATGTCAACCACAACCCCAGAACATCAACCGCAATGCTAGAATGTCAACTGCAATGCCAGAACTTCAACCGCAACGCCAGAAGGTCAACCGCAACCCCAGAACATCAATCACAACCCCAGAACTTCAACCGCGAACGTCAACCACAACGCCAGAACATCAACCGCAACCCCAGAATGTCAACTGCAATGCCAGAACGTCAACCGCAACCCCAGAACGTCAACCGCAATGCCAGAATGTCAACTGCAATGCCAGAACGTTAACCGCAACCCCAGAACATCAACCGCAACCCCAGAACGTCAACTGCAATGCCAGAATGTCAACCACAACCCCAGAACATCAACCGCAACCCTAGAACGTCAACCGCAATGCCAGAACGTCAACCGCAACGCCAGAATGTCAACCGCAACGCCAGAATGTCAACTACAACCCCAGAACGTCAACCACAACCCCAAAACGTCAACCGCAACCCCAGGACGTCCACCGCAACCCCAGAACGTAAACCGCAATGCCATAACGTCAACCGCAACATCAGAACGTCAACCGCAACCCCAGAACGTCAACCGCAACCCCAGAACGTCAACCGCAATGCCAGAACGTCGACCGCAACCCCAGAACGTCAACCGCAATGCCATAACGTCAACCGCAACATCAGAACGTCAACCGCAACCCCAGAACGTCAACCGCAACCCCAGAACGTCAACCGCAATGCCAGAACGTCAACCGCAACCCCAGAACGTCAACCGCAATGCCAGAATGTCAACCATAATGCCAGAAATGTCTATAGAAAACAAATGTAGCCATTTCATAAATAAAGAGAGGATCTCTGTAATATATCCCATCAGATGTAATAAATACCGGGACGGGTGACATGGACACATTACACGGACATATTACACGGACATATTACACGGACATATTACACGGACACATTACACGGACACATTACACGGACCCATTACACGGACACATTACACGGACACATTACATGGACACATGCATTGCTATGTCATGGGTGGTGACAGGTGCACTTTGACATACTACCTGCGATATATAGGCCCTCAGTGATACAAGTTCATCTATTTTTATCTCATCGATCGAGCAGAACTCTGGACACAAACAGAGCTCCATATCCGAGGTGCTGGGACTTCGGCCCTGAGTAACCCTTTGGTGTCCGGGACGGGCGGCGCTCACCTTGGTGGGGCGCTCGGGGATGGGTGTCCGGAGGCGTCTGAGTTAATGGACTTCACTTGACCATTCCACGGCTCTGGGCGTGTCTCGGACGAGGACACAAGGTCACATTAGTCAGGGATTTAGAGAGCAAACATGACTTCTACCCCGGCAGGCCGGTCAGGTTACAGGGGAACGTCTCGGTTCAATATTCAGCCAAATACTTTGTAACAATAGAAAGGTGAATTCTGTGTTCTGGGATCTCCTTGTTCAGGTTTGTTCCTCCTCATCAGCAGAAGACTTCTCAAGTCCTGGAGGTTTGATTGAAAAATACGCCAAACTACAACCGCAACGCCAGAACGTCAACCGCAACGCCAGAACGTCAATCGCAACGCCAGAGCGTCAACCGCCAGAACGTCAACCGCAACGCCAGAACGTCAACCGCAACGCCAGAGCGTCAACCGCAACGCCAGAACGTCAACCGCAACGCCAGAGCGTCAACCGCAACGCCAGAACGTCAACCGCAACGCCAGAACGTCAACCGCAACCCCAGAACATCAACCGCAACGCCAGAACGTCAACCGCAACGCCAGAACGTCAACCGCAACCCCAGAACGTCAACCGCAACCCCAGAACGTCAACCGCAATGCTAGAACGTCAACCGCGAACGTCAACCGCAACCCCAGAACATCAACCGCAATGCCAGAACGTCAACCGCAACGCCAGAAGATCAACCGCAACCCCAGAACGTCAACCGCAACGCCAGAACGTCAACCGCAACCCCAGAACGTCAACCGCAACCCCAGAACATCAACCGCAATGCTAAAACGTCAACCGCGAACGTCAACCGCAATGCTAGAACATCAACCGCAATGCTAGAACGTCAACCGCGAACGTCAACCGCAATGCTAGAACGTCAACCGCAACCCCAGAACATCAACCGCAATGCCAGAACGCCCCCCGACATCACACCGCGCTCGACGTCGCAACCCGAAATACAGATTCTCACCGCCATCCACTCCGTATTCAAAGATCCTGAAGAAGTCTACATCAGCCCAGCGCCGTTCATCTAAATTCATTGCATTCATTTTGATTATTTTACCTGCAATATTTATTTACAAATTCTCAGCCTGACACCCCATTCACAGCCCAAAGATCTGCAGCTCGAAGGTCCAACACACTTGAGGCGAACAAAAAAAACAATTATTCCCAATGCAGTGTTTTTACGCTCAAATGAAAAAATAATGGAAAAAATAATAATAGTAAATGTATAAATAAATGTTAAATAAATAAAATAGAAAAAAAAATCAATTATTACCAATGCAGTGTTTTTACGCTCAAATGAAAAAATTAAAGAAGAAAAAAATAATAATAGTAAATGTATAAATAAATGTTAAATAAATAAAATAGAAAAAAAATCAATTATTACCAATGCAGTGTTTTTACGCTCAAATGAAAAAATTAAAGAAAAAAAAAAATAATAATAGTAAATGTATAAATAAATGTTAAATAAATAAAATAGAAAAAAAATCAATTATTCCCAATGCAGTGTTTTTACGCTCAAATGAAAAAATTAAAGAAGAAAAAAATAATAATAGTAAATGTATAAATAAATGTTAAATAAATAAAATAGAAAAAAAATCGATTATTCCCAATGCAGTGTTTTTACGCTCAAATGAAAAAATTAAAGAAAAAAAAAAATAATAATAGTAAATGTATAAATAAATGTTAAATAAATAAAATAGAAAAAAAAATCAATTATTCCCAATGCAGTGTTTTTACGCTCAAATGAAAAAATTAAAGAAGAAAAAAATAATAATAGTAAATGTATAAATAAATGTTAAATAAATAAAATAGAAAAAAAAATCAATTATTCCCAATGCAGTGTTTTTACGCTCAAATGAAAAAATTAAAGAAGAAAAAAATAATAATAGTAAATGTATAAATAAATGTTAAATAAATAAAATAGAAAAAAAATCAATTATTCCCAATGCAGTGTTTTTACGCTCAAATGAAAAAATTAAAGAAAAAAAAAAAATAATAGTAAATGTATAAATAAATGTTAAATAAATAAAATAGAAAAAAAAATCAATTATTCCCAATGCAGTGTTTTTACGCTCAAATGAAAAAATTAAAGAAGAAAAAAATAATAATAGTAAATGTATAAATAAATGTTAAATAAATAAAATAGAAAAAAAATCAATTATTCCCAATGCAGTGTTTTTACGCTCAAATGAAAAAATAATGCAAAAACTAATACTAGTAAATGTATAAATAAATGTTAAATAAATAAAATAGAAAAAAAATCGATTATTCCCAATGCAGTGTTTTTACGCTCAAATGAAAAAATTAAAGAAGAAAAAAATAATAATAGTAAATGTATAAATAAATGTTAAATAAATAAAATAGAAAAAAAATCAATTATTCCCAATGCAGTGTTTTTACGCTCAAATGAAAAAATTAAAGAAGAAAAAAATAATAATAGTAAATGTATAAATAAATGTTAAATAAATAAAATAGAAAAAAAATCGATTATTCCCAATGCAGTGTTTTTACGCTCAAATGAAAAAATTAAAGAAAAAAAAATAATAATAGTAAATGTATAAATAAATGTTAAATAAATAAAATAGAAAAAAAAATCAATTATTCCCAATGCAGTGTTTTTATGCTCAAATGAAAAAATAATCCAAAAACTAATACTAGTAAATGTATAAATAAATGTTAAATAAATAAAATAGAAAAAAAAATCAATTATTCCCAACACATTTGGTTCACATCTCCACTGCAAGTCATCTGAAGCCGAGCGCCTGAAGCTCAAAATAAGTTCTGGAGCTTTTATCGTTGCTCAAATCAGGCGGATTTGAAAGTTTTTGAGCATTTTTAACTCTGTATAAATGAATGGAAAAGCGCAATTTGTGCATTTGTGAGCATTGTTGTGCATTTTTTGGAGTGTTTTTATGCTCAACTTAAAAAATAATGCAAATAATAATAATAATAATAATAATAATAATAATAGTAAATGAATAAATAAATATTAAATAAATAAAACAAATAAAAAATCAATTATTCCCAAAGCAGTGTTTTTACACTGCTTTGAAAAAAATAATGCAAAAAATAGTAATAACAGTAAATGAATAAATAAATGTTAAATAAATAAATAAAATAGATTTTAAAAAAATCAATTATTCCCAATGCAGCGTTTTTACGCTCAACCGAAAAAATAATGCAAAATATAATTCTGTAGAAATTAATGAAAAAGCGCAATTTGTGCGTTTGTGAGCATCGTTGCGCATTTGTGGAGTGTTTTTACGCTCAAATTAAAAAATAATGCAAAAAAAATAATAATGATAGTAAATTATTAAATAAATGTTAAATAAATAAAATAGAACGCATTTGGTTCACATCTCCACTGCAAGTCATCTGAAGCCGAGCGCCTGAAGCTCAAAACAAGTTCTGGCGCTTTCATTGTCGCTCAAATCGGGTGGATTTGCAAGTTTTTGAGAGTGTTTAATTTTGTAGAAGTGAATGGAAAAGCGCAATTTGTTCGTTTGTGAGCATTGTTGAGCATTTTTGGAGTCGTTTTCCGCTCAAATGAAAAAGTAATGCAAAAAAAAAACAAATTATAATAACAGTAAATGAATAAATAACTACAAAAACAAAAAATAAAAAATAAGAAGAAGGAAAGAAAGAAAGAAAGAAAGAAAGAAAGAAAGAAAGAAAGAAAGAAAGAATATGTGATAATAAAGAAACAAATAATTATTAACCCCCTAACCATAAAATGTATTCATTTATTATTATTATTATTATTATTATTATATTAATAATTATTATTATTATTATAAAAAATGAACACCCTAACCCTAATAAAAAAAACAATAAAATTACATAAATAAATAAATAAATAAATGAATAAAATTACAAAATAACGTATTAACCAATAACCCTAATCCCAACCCTAAATAAATAAAATAAATGCAAAAAAAATCTAAAATAATCACAAATAAGAATTAACCCCTAAGCCTAACCCTAGTAAAATAAATGAATTATTTTTTTTTTATTATTATTATTATTATTATTATTATTATAAATAAATTAACACCCTAATAAAAAAAATAAAATTACATATATGAATAAAATTAAATAAATAACGTATTAACCCATAACCCTAAATAAATAAAATAAATACACAAAAAATATAAAATAATCTCAAATAAATAAGAAAAAGACAAAGATAGAAAATAAAGAAATAAATAATAATCAACCCCTAAGCTTAACCCCCTAACCCTAAAAAAAAAGAATTCATTTATTATTACTATTATTATTATTAGGAATAGTGCCCCACCATTGGTGTCAGTGGGAGGAATAGTGCCCCATCATTGGTGTAATTGGGAGGAATAGTGCCCCACCATTGGTGTCAGTGGGAGGAATAGTGCCCCATCATTGGTGTCAGTGGAAGGAATAGTGTCCCATCATTGGTATCAGTGGGAGGAATAGTGTCCCATCGTTGGTGTCAGTGGGAGGAATAGTGCCCTATCATTGGTGTCAGTGGGAGGAATAGTGCCCCATCATTGGTGTAATTGGGAGGAATAGTGCCCCACCATTGGTGTCAGTGGGAGGAATAGTGCCCCATCATTGGTGTCAGTGGGAGGAATAGTGCCCCATCATTGGTGTCAGTGGGAGGAATAGTGCCCCATCATTGGTGTCAGTGGGAGGAATAGTGCCCCATCATTGGTGTCAGTGGGAGGAATAGTGCCCCATCATTGGTGTCAGTGGGAGGAATAGTGCCCCATCATTGGTATCAGTGGGAGGAATAGTGCCCCATCATTGGTGTCAGTGGGAGGAATAGTGCCCCATCATTGGTGTCAGTGGGAGGAATAGTGCCCCGTCATTGGTGTCAGAGGGAGGAATAGTGCCCCATCATTGGTGTCAGTGGGAGGAATAGTGCCCCGTCACTGGTGTCAGTGGGAGGAATAGTGCCCCGTCACTGGTGTCAGTGGGAGGAATAGTGCCCCATCATTGGTGTCAGTGGGAGGAATAGTGCCCCGTCATTGGTGTCAGAGGGAGGAATAGTGCCCCATCATTGGTGTCAGTGGGAGGAATAGTGCCCCATCATTGGTATCAGTGGGAGGAATAGTGCCCATCATTGGTGTCAGTGGGAGGAATAGTGCCCCGTCATTGGTGTCAGTGGGAGGAATAGTGCCCCGTCATTGGTGTCAGTGGGAGGAATAGTGCCCCATCATTGGTGTCAGTGGGAGGAATAGTGCCCCGTCATTGGTGTCAGTGGGAGGAATAGTGCCCCGTCATTGGTATCAGTGGGAGGAATAGTGCCCCATCATTGGTGTTAGTGGGAGGAATAGTGCCCCGTCATTGGTGTCAGTGGGAGGAATAGTGCCCCATCATTGGTATCAGTGGGAGGAATAGTGCCCCATCATTGGTGTCAGTGGGATGAATAGTGTCCTATCATTGGTGTCAGTGGGATGAATAGTGCCCCATCATTGGTATCAGTGGGAGGAATAGTGCCCCATCATTGGTGTCAGTGGGAGGAATAGTGCCCCATCATTGGTGTCAGTGGGAGGAATAGTGCCCCGTCCTTGGTGTCAGTGGGAGGAATAGTGCCCCATCATTGGTGTCAGTGGGAGGAATAGTGCCCCATCATTGTTATCAGTGGGAGGAATAGTGCCCCATCATTGGTGTCAGTGGGAGGAATAGTGCCCCATCATTGGTGTCAGCGGGAGGAATAGTGCCCCATCATTGAAGTCAGCGGGAGGAATAGTGTCCCATCATTGGTGTCAGTGGGAGTAATAGTGCCCCATCATTGGTGTCAGCGGGAGGAATAGTGCCCCATCATTGGTGTCAGTGGAGGAATAGTGTCCCATCATTGGTGTCAGCGGGAGGAATAGTGTCCCATCATTGGTGTCAGTGGGAGGAATAGTGCCCCATCATTGGTATCAGCGGGAGGAATAGTGTCCCATCATTGGTGTCAGTGGGAGGAATAGTGCCCCATCATTGGTGTCAGCGGGAGGAATAGTACCCCATCATTGGTGTCAGTGGGAGGAATAGTGCCCCATCATTGGTGTCAGTGGGAGGAATAGTGTCCCATCATTGGTGTCAGTGGGAGGAATAGTGTCCCATCATTGGTGTCAGTGGGAGGAATAGTGCCCCATCATTGGTGTCAGCGGGAGGAATAGTACCCCATCATTGGTGTCAGTGGGAGGAATAGTGTCCCATCATTGGTGTCAGTGGGAGGAATAGTGCCCCATCATTGGTGTCAGTGGGAGGAATAGTGCCCCATCATTGGTGTCAGCGGGAGGAATAGTACCCCATCATTGGTGTCAGTGGGAGGAATAGTACCCCATCATTGGTGTCAGTGGGAGGAATAGTGCCCCATCATTGGTGTCAGTGGGAGGAATAGTGTCCCATCATTGGTGTCAGTGGGAGGAATAGTGCCCCATCATTGGTGTCAGTGGGAGGAATAGTGCCCCATCATTGGTGTCAGTGAGAGGAAAAGGGAGCGCACAGCACCACGATCTGGTTCCCTGCCGTGTCCTCCGGAACACCGATCATCGTACGGGACTTCTGCGCGTGGTCCCAATCAGTGATCACATGAATAGGTGTAAGCAAGATGTCACTTGTGACATCATTGCTTACTACGTGTGATATGTGTGAATGATCACAGAGATCACATGGTACAGGGCCATTCACAACAGCCTTGTATCATGTGACAAGCTGTGACCAATCACAGCTCACACAGTATTTCTCAATGGTTGCAAGAATGCAGCCAGAGAGAAGGAGAAATGATTGATGATTGATTGATTTTACCCCCTTTATGGGGGTAAAAGCAATCAGTGTAAAAAAAAAAAATCTTCATCACCCCCCACAAGTAGTACAGTGTCACCATGGTGACTATACTGCTAGGGTGACAGTATGTAGAAAAAAAAAAAACATAAATAATGATATAAAAAAAAAATAAAATAAAAATGTAAAAAAAAATTTTTTAACATTATAATTTTTGGTTATAAACTAATTTGGATTTTTTTTTTTTTTTTACTAAAAAGATAACTGAATAAATTTTGGCCAAGATTTATGATGAAATATTATTTATTTGCAAAATTTTATAAGAAAAACACTTTTTTTCAAAATTTTTGGACATTTTCATTTATATAGCAAAAATAAATAAAAATCCCAGCGGTGAATAAATACCACCAAAATAAAGCTTTATCTGTCTCAAAAAATGCTAAATAATTCATATGGGTACAGTGTTGCATGACCGCGCAATTGTCATTCACGGTGTGATAGCGCTGAAAGCTGGAAAGTGTCTGGACTGGAAGGGGGTGAAAGTGTCCGGACTGGAAGGGGGGGAAAGTGTCCGGACTGGAAGGGGGGGAAAGTGTCCGGACCGGAAGGGGGGGAAAGTGTCCGGACTGGAAGGGGGGGAAAGTGTCCGGACCGGAAGGGGGGGAAAGTGTCCGGACTGGAAGGGGGGGAAAGTGTCTGGACTGGAAGGGGGGGAAAGTGTCCGGACTGGAAGGGGGTGAAAGTGTCTGGACTGGAAGGGGGGGAAAGTGTCCGGACTGGAAGGGGGAGAAAGTGTCCGGACTGGAAGGGGGAGAAAGTGTCCGGACTGGAAGGGGGGGAAAGTGTCCGGACTGGGAGGGGGGGAAAGTGTCCGGACTGGAAGGGGGGGAAAGTGTCAGGACTGGAAGGGGGGGAAAGTGTCCGGACTGGGAGGGGGGGAAAGTGTCCGGACTGGAAGGGGGGGAAAGTGTCTGGACTGGAAGGGGGGGAAAGTGTCCGGCCTGGAAGGGGGTGAAAGTGTCCGGACTGGAAGGGGGGGGGGAAGTGTCTGGACTGGAAGGGGGTGAAAGTGTCTGGACTGGAAGGGGGGGGGGGAAGTGTCCGGACTGGTAGGGGGGGAAAGTGTCCGGACTGGAAGGGGGGGGGAGTGTCCGGACTGGAAGGGGGGGAAAGTGTCCGGACTGGAAGGGGGGGGAAGTGTCCGGACTGGAAGGGGGGGGGGAGTGCCCAGACTGGAAGGGGGTGAAAGTGTCCGGACTGGAAGGGGGTGAAAGTGTCCGGACGTGAAGGGGGGGAAAGTGTCTGGACTGGAAGGGGGGGGGAGTGTCCGGACTGGAAGGGGGGGAAAGTGTCCGGACTGGAAGGGGGTGAAAGTGTCCGGACTGGAAGGGGGGGAAAGTGTCCGGACTGGAAGGGGGGGAAAGTGTCCGGACTGGAAGGGGGGGGGGAGTGTCCGGACTGGAAGGGGGGGAAAGTGTCCGGACTGGAAGGGGGGGGGGAGTGTCCGGACTGGAAGGGGGTGAAAGTGCCCAGACTGGAAGGGGGTGAAAGTGTCCGGACTGGAAGGGGGTGAAAGTGTCCGGACTGGAAGGGGGGGAAAGTGTCCGGACTGGTAGGGGGGGAAAGTGTCCGGACTGGAAGGGGGGGGGGAGTGTCCGGACTGGAAGGGGGGGAAAGTGTCCGGACTGGAAGGGGGGGGGGAGTGTCCGGACTGGAAGGGGGTGAAAGTGTCCGGACTGGAAGGGGGGGAAAGAGACACTGATTGAGGGTGGAGAAGGGAGGAGCTAGACAAAATGTTCGTTGTTATATAGCTCTCTTGCCCCCTGGGGAGTTTTCCCTTCACTTCCTGAAGGGGATCAAGAGGCCCCTGTGTCCTCACCCACACTCAAACCACACCCAAAAACGCTATGAAAGGTACCTGGGGCATCTCATGGGGCCCACAGGCAATAGGGGATCATGGGGCCCCTGTGACCTCGCCCACACTCAAACCACACACAAAAAAGCCTATGAAAGGTACCAGGGGCATGTCAAGGGGCCCTTGGGCAATAGGGGATCATGGGGCCACTGTGCCCAAGCCCACACTCAAACCACACCCAAAAAAGCCTAGGAAAGGTACCAGGGGCATCTCATGGGGCCCCCGGGCAAAAGGGGATCAAGGGGCCCCTGTGCCCTCACCCACACTCAAACCACACCCAAAAAAGCCTATGAAAGGTACCAGGGGCATCTCATGGGGCCCCCTACTGACCCCAAATGGTCAGTCCGCCCCTTCTTTCACCTCCACCTACCCTATATAGGCATAGAAGTCCCGCGCCGTTCCCAAACCCAACTGGAAATATATATTTTTTTGATGATGGTGATGGAGAGGGCAGGGGGGTGTATGAAGAGCAAACATGGGCCGTGGCGGAGTACAAAGCTCTACGGGGACTTTGGAGAGTTCATCAGGAACACAAACCCCATAAGCCGCAGAGCTTAGGCAGCAAGCCGCGGCACGCCGGGCGCTTCCAGTGATCCTGACATCATTGTCCACACTAAGGTGTGAATCTGCTAATATGTACAAGGAATAAGATGTAAGGAGGAAATGGGTGTGAGAGCGTTATTACCGAACAATTCCAGGCAGATCGGCACACGGCCAATGCGGGGATTTACCTGCAGACGACCTCCTCCCGAAAATGTTAACTGCCTGGCTGCTGCGCCGTGGCTGCTGACCCAGAACACGCGTGCAATGTGCTACTATGACATGATCAAAAGTGTTTTTTTGAATGCAGGAAGTGGGACCCGGTGTCAGCCCCGTACAGCAGGGCTGGAGTGTGAGCGGAAGAAGCAGCACATGAAAGCCAACTGGTTTGCGTGCTGACAAGAAGCATGCTGATAGGAGGAGAAAGCAGAGCGACACAGAGATGAGAGCATCACTCTGTTGCTTCTCATTTCATTGTCCAGACACTGGCTGGAGGGGGCTCAGGATGAGTTGGCGACCCGGTGTCAGCCCCTCGCAGTCCCTGTACAGCAGGGCTGGAGTGTGAGCGGAAGAAGCAGCACGGGAAAGCCAACTGGTTTGCGTGCTGACAAGAAGCATGCTGATAGGAGGAGAAAGCGGAGCGACACAGAGATGAGAGCATCACTCTGTTGCTTCTCATTTCATTGTCCAGACACTGGCTGGAGTGGGCTCAGGTTGAGTTTGCGACCCAGGGTCAGCCCCTCGCAGTCCCTGTACAGCAGGGCTGGAGTGTGAGCGGAAGAAGCAGCACAGGAAAGCCAACTGGTTTGTGTGCTGACAAGAAGCATGCTGATAGGAGGAGAAAGCGGAGCGACACAGAGATGAGAGCATCACTCTGGTGCAGGGGCGGACTGACAACTCATGGGGCCCCTGGGCAATAGGGGATCATGGGGCCCCTGTGTCCTCGCCCACACTCAAACCACACCCAAAAAAGCCTATGAAAGCTACCAGGGGCATCTTACTGACCCCGGGCCCTCGGGCAGTGCCCGAGTTTTTGAATGGTCAGTCCGCCCCTGCTCTGGTGCTTCTCATTTCATTGTCCAGTCACTGGCTGGAGTGGGCTCAGGTTGAGTTGGCGACCCGGTGTCAGCCCCTCGCAGTCCCTGTACAGCAGGGCTGGAGTGTGAGCGGAAGAAGCAGCACGGGAAAGCCAACTGGTTTGTGTGCTGACAAGAAGCATGCTGATAGGAGGAGAAAGCGGAGCGACACAGAGATGAGAGCATCACTCTGTTGCTTCTCATTTCATTGTCCAGACACTGGCTGGAGTGGGCTCAGGTTGAGTTTGCGACCCGGGGTCAGCCCCTCGCAGTCCCTGTACAGCAGGGCTGGAGTGTGAGCGGAAGAAGAAGCACAGGAAAGCCAACTGGTTTGCATGCTGACAAGAAGCATGCTGATAGGAGGAGAAAGCAGAGCGACACAGAGATGAGAGCATCACTCTGGTGCAGGGGCGGACTGACAACTCATGGGGCCCCCAGGCAATAGGGGATCATGGGGCCCCTGTGTCCTCGCCCACACTCAAACCACACCCAAAAAAGCCTATGAAAGCTACCAGGGGCATCTCATGGGGCCTCTTACTGACCCCGGGCCCTCGGGCAGTGCCCGAGTTTTCGAATGGTCAGTCCGCCCCTGCTCTGGTGCTTCTCATTTCATTGTCCAGTCACTGGCTGGAGTGGGCTCAGAGGAAGCGGGTTGAATGATGAAAAGCAGGGGGAACCTCTGGATTGAAGGTGTAATGGTGAGACGACTGGGTCAGAGTAATGCCACTTTTGTGGGAAGTTCCAGCGGTCAGGACAGACCAAAAGTGGTCCAAGGAAATGAAACTGGCCAATCGGTGACAGGGTCATGGGCAGGGCTGTGGATAAGGGGGTACCACTGGTCCTCCGGTACGGGGCCCAGACCAGCAGGGGGACCCAGGCAGCTGGATGAATTGGATGTGGGCAGTGAAGGTGACCAGCACAGCGGGGGATGGGAGCGGGGCAATTACCGGAACTGATCCTCTGTATGCCTCTCTCTGCAGATGATGTGGGCAGGGAGGGTGATCGGCACAGCGGGGGATGGGAGCGGGGCAATTACCGGAACTGATCCTCTGTATGCCTCTCTCTGCAGCACCTGCCGCTGCAGTTTACCCATGCTGCCCAAGCCCCCCCCCTGTGTGCCCCCCCACTGCTGCCGGCTTCTCTCCTCTCCTTCCCAGTTGCAAACACACTAGACCACGGGTGTCCAACTGGCGGCCCTCCAGCTGTTGCCAAACTACAAGTCCCATGAGGCATTGCAAGACTGACAGTTACAAGCATGACTCCCAAAGGCAGAGGCATGATGGGACTTGTAGTTTTGCAGCAGCTGGAGGGCCACCAATTTGACACCCCTCCACTATAGGATCCTTAGGATGAAGAGGTGGGGGGAGGGTCCGTAATTATGTCACAATTACTAGCCCCTTCCTTTCCTGAATGAACACAATGAGTGATTGGTACCAATTACTCGCTGTGTTCAATCATAACTGAAGCATGGCAAACTGTGCTTATTTTGGGCCCTGTCCTGTTGGCTGTACGGGGCCCCCGTGGTTTCTGACAGCAGCCCCGGTCATGGGACCAGGGCACGTTGAAGCACACGGAGAGGGGAGGCTGACTTGTGTAGTCCAATGCAATAGAAATGCTACTAGAGCTCAGCTAAAAAAGTGAATGCCGGTTCTGATAGAAAGGTGTCAGAACACACAGAGCATCTCAGTCTGCTGTGTATGGGGCTGTGTAGCCGGAGACCGGTCAGTGTGGCCATGATGACCCGTGTCCGCAGCCAAAAGGGTCTACAATGGGCATGTGAGCATCAGAACTGGACCGTGGAGCCAAGGTGGCCCGGTCTGATAGATCACGTTTTCTTTTAGCAGGGTAATTAGCGTGCCAGAGGGGCTTTGCGATTGGCTAGAGTTGGCAACAAGAGCACAAGTCCCTGCCTTTGCTAAAACTCCATACCCCGTGCTGAGACCGAACCCTCCTCCATATTGCGCCCACCTAATGCCAAAGGCCTCCAAATGACATTCCCAACCGTTGACCTTTAGATCTCGAGGAAGTAATGTCCACACATTAATAGAGTCGCTGCACTTTACTGGTGGTAATAGCATAATAGTCACATCACACTGACGTACATTCCGAAGTCACTTTACAGTACATAGCCAGTCACTTTTAGTGGACTGTCCGCAGCATTCACACGTGAAAGCATATGCAACTCTTTAAGCAGCCATCTCCTTCTAACAGTCTCTTCTTCCACCCGGGGTCACCAGGGGTGTATTTACCACAAGGCAAACAAGGCATTTGCCTAGGGCGGCATTTTTCAGGGGGGGGCACGCTGCCCCTTGGAAGAAGGGGTGGAAGAAAGGAAACACGTAGCATGGGGACCTGGTGGGTTCCGAGAGATGCTGTGGGTTTCATGACGGTGTATGCACAGCCCAACTCTCGTTCCTGGGGATGTCCAGAGCTGGGAAGGTGAGTGTCTTTCTCTCTCTCGCCATGGGGGATGGTGGCTGGTGTATGGGGGGCATTGGTAGTGGAAGGCTCAGGTGGAGGGCAGGGGTGTTCTTGGTCAATCTGGGAAAGGGGCTAAGAACTGTGCAGCAAGCTGGCCGTCACCTATCTATGTCCACCCACCATACATAGGTGTCCATGGGTGGCTGAGGTTTCTGTGCTGAATGAACACTCCCAGCACAGTGACCAACTTGTTAAAAGCTTCGGGAGCCGGTAGTACTGACTCCCGGTTCAGGCGACCGCTGTGACAACCTGGGAAAAGGGGCTAAGAACTGTACAGCAAGCTGGCCGTCACCTATCTATGTCCACCCACCATACATAGGTGTCCATGGGTGGCTGAGGTTTCTGTGCTGAATGAACACTACCAGCACAGTGACCAACTTGTTAAAAGCTTTGAGAGCCGGTAGTATTGACTCCGGGTTCAGGCGACCGCTGTGACAACCTGGGAAAGGGGCTAAGAACTGTACAGCAACCTGGCCGTCACCTATCTATGTCCACCCACCATACATAGGTGTCCACAGGTGGCTGAGGTTTCTGTGCTGAACAAACACTCCCAGCACAGTGACCAACTTGTTAAAAGCTTTGAGAGCCGGTAGTACTGACTCCGGGTTCAGGCGACCGCTGTGACAACCTGGGAAAGGGGCTAAGAACTGTACAGCAAGCTGGCCGTCACCTATCTATGTCCACCCACCATACACAGGTGTCCACAGGTGGCTGAGGTTTCTGTGCTGAACAAACACTCCCAGCACAGTGGCCAACTTGTTAAAAGCTTTGGGAGCTGGTAGTACTGACTCCGGGTTCAGGCGACCGCTGTGACAACCTGGGAAAGGGGCTAAGAACTGTACAGCAAGCTGGCCGTCACCTATCTATGTCCACCCACCATACATAGGTGTCCATGGGTGGCTGAGGTTTCTGTGCTGAATGAACACTCCCAGCACAGTGGCCAACTTGTTAAAAGCTTTGAGAGCCGGTAGTACTGACTCCCGGTTCAGGCGACCGCTGTGACAACCTGGGAAAGGGGCTCAGAACTGTACAGCAAGCTGGCCGTCACCTATCTATGTCCACCCACCATACATAGGTGTCCACAGGTGGCTGAGGTTTCTGTGCTGAACAAACACTCCCAGCACAGTGGCCAACTTGTTAAAAGCTTTGGGAGCCGGTAGTACTGACTCCGGGTTCAGGCGACCACTGTGACAACCTGGGAAAGGGGCTAAGAACTGTACAGCAAGCTGGCCATCACCTATCCGTAGGTTTACTGCTCCGCCAACATGCCTTTTGAATTTTGTCAAGTTGGTGACAGGGCCTCTTTAAATTAAGAATGGTAGCAGTAGCACACAGAAAGATCTTTGTGACATTCCGAGCGTCTCTGGAACATGATGGGAAAGCGCCTGGGCCTCTCGCCCCCATCAATCAGCTGGGAAGATGGGAACTGGCCTATTGACATGGAACATCTTGAAGGGTTTTGAAGAAGAAAAAGAGATATTTGTGGTTTTATTCATAGGACGCACAATTACCGTCTATTTATGTACGGCTTGTTTCATCAATGAAGGAGCAAAGCTCGCGGCGAGGAGTTTGTTTTGTGCAGGTACCGCTCCTGCGCAGCAGCTGCGCCACCTGAATATTGCTGCTTAACACGCAGGTTACCAAAGAACAATGAGCTGAGAACACAATCCAAATCAAAGGCTTATTTGTCTTCTTTGGTGAAGATACTGTCATCGGCTGATGGACGCTTCAACTCACCGATAAAAAAAAATTAAAAAATAAAAAGGATCACAAAGGAGGAAAAAATGACATTTTAACAACGGCGGCCAATGACATCAAAGGCGATTGCTCTTCTTGAGAACTTGAAAGAGAGAAGGGCTCTACCTGGCGCCCTAATCCTTATCTAAACAGATGACAGCAAATCTTTTTGTGCCCCGTAGGGTGGGGTGGAGATTCCCAGCTCAAACAAAGCCAGCGAGGCTTCTGGGAGTTTAGCGGGAAAGCGCAGCAATATGGATAATAATAATAATAACCTCCATGGTGGGGCTGTCATAGGACAGGAAGGGGTTAAAGTGGAGTGATTAGTAGTAACGATTATTGGAATTTCCTCTAGGTGGGTGGCAGCACGGGGGCTGCGGAGCAGTGTGGGATCACATTCCCTATGTAATTGAAGACAGAGGATGGAGGGAAGAAAGAAAGAGAGAAAGAAAGAGAGAAAGAAAGAAAGAGAGAAAGAAAGAAAGAGAGAAAGAAAGAAAGAAAGAAAGAAAGAAAGAAAGAAAGAAAGAAAGAAAGAAAGAAAGAAAGAAAGAAAGAAAGAAAGAAAGAAAGAGAGAAAGAAAGAAAGAGAGAAAGAAAGAAAGAAAGAAAGAAAAAGAAAGAAAGAAAGAAAGAAAGAAAGAAAGAAAGAAAGAAAGAAGAAAGAAAGAAAGAAAGAAAGAAAGAAAGAAAGAAAGAAAGAAAGAAAGAAAAAGAAAAAGAAAGAAAGAAAGAAAGAAAGAAAGAAAGAAAGAAAGAAAGAAAGAAAGAAAGAAAGAAAGAAAGAAAGAGAACGAAGGAAGGAAGTTACCACTGGAGTCTTCAGGTCCTTGTGAGAACCCTGCCAGTGGACCAATTGGGAAGTTATGTGGGCACCCCAAGAAGGACTCTCCAACTCTGGAAGGAAGGAGGAAAGGAAGGAAGGAAGGAAGGAAGGAAGGAAGGAAGGAAGGAAGGAAGGAAGGAAAAAAGCACAGGGGCTGCGGAGCAGTGTGGGATCACATTCCTTATGAAATTGAAGACAGAGAGGATGGAGGGAAGGAAGGAAGAGAAGGAAGAAAAGGAGGTAACAAGAAAGAATAGAAGGAAGGGAATGCTTACGCTAGAGACTTCAGGACCCTGTGAGTACCCTGCCAGTGGACCCAATGGGAAGTGATGTGGGCATCTCAAAAAAACCCTCCAACTCTGAAATGAAGATGAAAGTCAGGACTGCAAGAGCATGGTGAGGTTGCTTTCAAGGAAGAAAGGAAGGATTTTAGGGATTATGGGAAAGAAAGAAAGAAAGAAAGAAAGAAAGAAAGACCTTGTGAGAACCCTGCCAGTGGACCCAATGAGAAATGATGTAGGCATCTCAAAAGATTTTAGGGATTATGGATGGAAGGAAGCAAGAACTAAAGGAAGGAGGAAATAAAATAGATAAAAAGGAGGGAGAAAGGAAGGAAGGAAGGGAGGGAGGAAGCAGGATAGGGAGGAAGGAAGGAAGGAAGGAAGGAAGGAAGGAAGGAAGGAAGGATGGATGTTACTGATGATGGAAGGAAAGAAGGAAGAATTGAAGGAAGGAGGAAATAAAATAGATGAAAAGGAGGAAGGAAGGAAGGAAGGAAGGAAGGAAGGGAGGGAGGGAGGAAGCAGGATAGAGAGGAAGTTACCACTGGAGTCTTCAGGTCCTTGTGAGAACCCTGCCAGTGGACCCACTGGGAAGTGATGTGGGCACCCCAAGACAGACTCTCCAACTCTGGAAGGAAGAAAGGAAGGAAGGAAAGAAAGAAAGAAAGAAAGAAAGAAAGAAAGAAAGAAAGAAAGAAAGGAAGGAAGGAAGGAAGGAAGGACTATCGCTGGCGTCTTCAGGACAATGTGGGAACCCTGTCAATGAACCCAAGAAGGACCTTCCATTTCTACAATGTAGAAGAAGGTTGGCTCTGAGCCTTGTGCATCAAGTGGAGAGAGTTTGTGGGAGAGGAAGGGCTTCCTTTTGTTTTGTTACATTCGGTAAGCTCCTCCCTCTACTGTTATTTATCACATTAAAGTCCAGTTTCAATTTGACAAATGACTGTGAGAACCTTCCTATAGAACTTTCTGTAGGTGAGAGATGGAAAGGAACCTGCAGTGGGAGTGTCTGAGAATTCCCTTCCACCACCACAAGTCGGAGTTTCCAGATTAATGACAGAGGTTGGTAACGTGGACACACTGGCAGGGCCTACCCTATGCACCTCGGGGCCTCATTTTTCCATTTTGTCCTTTAAATAAAAACAATTTTTTATTACCATTGTAACCTTTTACAATCTGGCAACACTTGACAGGGCCGGGTATAATACAGCAACCCACAAAAAGAAGGGAGCTGGTCACCAGGCAACACATCAAATAGAACAATATCATTTTTCAGCTGAAATACATCTCCGAGTTCATGAATATTTACCTTTGCAAACCATGATAAAAACAGTAACTTGTTTTCTTTGTTGTATTTGTATTTCTCATACACATGTCACATTCCTCCTGTCATGGAAGTCACCTGGTCTGCAGTAAAGTGCACCTGTCACTTATGCAGGGAAGCAGCCATGTTGTGGTCTGCAGAGATAATGCACCAGGAGTTAATGACGTTAATGTGGCTTGAAACAATGTTACAAAGACAAAAAAAGGTGAAAACCCCCAAAAAAGCAGAAAACCTCACAGTCATTTCAGGCCACAATTTCCAAAGTACTTCAGCCACAATGTTCAGTGTTCAGATGGAATGTGAAAGTCAGATGTGATCATAGCAAAAAAACACTGGGCACTAGATACACTAAATGGCCAAACATTTGTAGAAACATGTGGACGCCCCTT